>NC_047166.1:18924739-19224739 GCF_009819705.1 Hippoglossus hippoglossus | reverse complement strand
GAAGTTGGTGTTACACAGTTAGAACACAGATACACACTGGTTTACTAATGTTATAGGGGGCTCAATATATTCAGATGATTAGCAAGAAAGGGAAGGAACTGGCTAGTCATGTGTTGGACGTAAACGATTCTCTCTAAGCCTGCACCTGTATGTGAACGATGGGAGTATTATGTTTCCAAAACGGCACCGAATTCGTCAGTGCACTTCCACGGGCCATTTAAAATAGACACGTGTCAAATGTGAAACCAATTAGATGAACGATTTGTGAGAAATGAGTTCCACAGACAGACATTTGTAGATTTAGTGGTAGATAAAATAATAGAGGGCTAGTGATTTGCCGAGCCAGCTACTCCCTCTCAAGCTCAAATCTCAAATCAGAGGCCAACCAATTTATCCATTTGCCATTAAAAATCAACCAATGTGATCGATATCGTTATGAGTGTTTATATCTGCCGATGTGTGCTGATATGAAAACTTTAGTTGCCCATATGAGAGAGGGACAGAGAGAGAGAGAGAGAGAGAGAGAGAGAGAGAGAGAGAGAGAGAGAGAGAGAGAGAGAGATCACTCAAGTTTGAAAGTATAGCATCCTTTCACTAATAGGCATGCTCCAACATGAAAGATACAGAGTCAGTGTGTGTGGGTGTGTGACCAGCTCTTAACTGTCCTGAAAGTGCAGACCTGTGAGGAAACAATAATCTAACATCTGCTGCACCATCCCATTTTATACCAACAGATTTTTTTTTATCTGCATCCATTTTGACCAGAACCAGAGCAGCCACGTGTTACAATGTCACTGCGCATGACCTGCAAGTGCTCACTTCAACATCAGGGCTCCAGCAGCACCTATTTCTCATGGACGTATGATAAATTCCACAATGACCTTCCAGGAACAGTTATATGTGCAGCTCTTTGAGGCTGTGCTCATATTGATTGATCATGTTATTAGATTTCTACGAACCATAGGACATGTTGGCACTAGCTGAGAGGTTGAGCTGGGCATACACTGTGCATTTTGAACCTGATTTTGACGCCTTTTCTGAATTTTGCAAACTCATTTTAGAGTCAGGACCATTTTCAGCTTTCGTAGTTTGCTTTCTTAAATCTTAAATAATAAATCACGAGGTTTGGCTTCACATCTCTGACGATTTAGTCATACAGTGTGAGGGGGAATTAAATAACATTATTTCTAAAGTTCATGCCCAGCGTTAGAGAGCACTTA
The DNA here is from genome assembly GCF_009819705.1 of Hippoglossus hippoglossus. NCBI lineage: Eukaryota > Metazoa > Chordata > Actinopteri > Pleuronectiformes > Pleuronectidae > Hippoglossus > Hippoglossus hippoglossus. The sequence continues at coordinate 19,223,519 of NC_047166.1, read as the reverse complement.
CATCAAAAATATAAAATACTTTGCAGAGCTGGATAAAAACTCAAAAGATCACCAACGTCATTTGTCTTGAGTCTGTAGAACCTTATTATCTTGAGATATCTCATTATGGACCAAAGCGGTGGACTAAAAATGAGGGGAAATTAATAATAAAACAAATATGGCTGCAGAATAAATGCGGGAAATTGGGAAGTGACAAGAAGAAAGAGGGCAAATGCAAATCTAAAGATCTAAGCAGATTCAATGGGCGACATCGAGTGTGTTTGTGTGTGTGTTTCAGCTGTCATCAGTGGCCTCGTTCGTTGGGATCGGACGTTAATAAAACCAGTCAGATCCTCTTTCTCTGTCTCACATTCACAAACAAAGGCGAGCACAGGAGAAAAATGCAAAGAAGATGCAAAAGCAAGGCAACATGAGCAAACTGATGCAGCACGACGTAGAATGCATTCAGCTGTGGCTCAGTTTATTGTGTCAAGGATGATGACAACTCAGGAAAGATGAAGAGTAAATTTGCTCTCCAGAAAGATCACAGGCTGGTGCCATTCAGTGCGACTACAAAGACAATAACAAGAGAGAAGCAAAAGGAAGTGGAGGGGAGGAAGGAAGATTGTGCTTTACTTTCTTTTAAAATGTCTGTATTTTAAATTTAGGTTTTGCAACACAGAGAAACAATGCATTATTAATGCTGTGACCATAAGGTTCAAATCAACTAATGCTTTACACCACTGACTATATGTACAGATGGACAATGCATATTCACTTCTTCCCACTTTGCAGAAATGAGGCCAAAATACCCCCGAAATTCCCCCGAACGATGCCATCTTGCACTGACGACGTCATTTGGGTCCAGAGTTTGCGTAGAAGCGGTCTGAGGGTGGAGCTGTGGTAACGAGGTCCCGCCGATACATCTTTTTTTAATAACATCAAATAACTATTTAAAACAAAACGTATCGGGAAAAATCTTCTCTTTCATCATACATCAGTGTGATGAGGACTACCTAAAATGACAGAAACCATATTGAAGAAAAGTTTAGCTGACACGTATTTTGACATTTTAGTTTTGCCCATGTTCAAACCACTAACATGGGAAGTAGCAACTCATCTGATTAAATGCTAAATGAATTGTCACTGTTAAACTATTTTTATTTAAACACCCATGAACCTACACCCATGACACTGTAGGTTTAAACACACCCTGACTCCATCTCTTAACACATGCAACACAATCTCCTCATCTCAGTAAATGTTGAACTAGACCTTTACCTGTTTCAGCATCGGCTCGGCTGAACCAGAGCATTCATATTAAGTCTGTATTTTATTTTTAGTGGATGTGAAGTGGAAGATTTCATGTTCATTTACATGAACCAATATTATTCTACAGTTGCCGTGAATTTCCATGACGCACCATATTTAGTTTCAGTTTACAAATGGAATTGGAGAATTAGGCAGTAAAGTCGTACACAAACAAATCCACTGAGACCTTTTACATCTATTCATGAACACAGGAACCAAACCACAAGTTATACCTTCACCTCTCCTTGTGCTTGCTCATTTGCTTTGTTGCACCTTTCCACTCAGAGCTTTGCACCACAAGCACAGCTCTGGTCTTAAAAGGCATAATGCATTCCATTGAGAGATTCCAGTTAAACAGCTCCGAACTGTTCTTTTGCCGCCATATAATACAGGAAGTATTTATCGGACTAATATATGGTTGCGTGGGGACAGGAAGGAAGGATGCAGTGATGTTACTGTATGTGCTGTACTAGCCCAAAGGCAAACATGCCTGAAGAAGTTGAGTTATGGAATACCTCTAATAATATGAACCAATATGTGTTTATATATATATACACACCCACAAACACACTCAGACGTTTGTACATCTATCTTAGTGACGACACTCATTGACATAATGAATTCCCTAGCCCCTTACCCTCACCATCAAAACTGAATGCCTAACCCTTACCCAAATACTAATACTAATACTATCTAATTCTAAACCTAAAACCAAGGCTTTACCCTTAAACAGTCCATGAAAGGTGGGTCAAAATGTCCTCACTCTGTAGGTTGTAGGCTCAAAATGGTTCTCACCAAGATACTGTATCTGTACAAGTACACACACACACACACACACGCTGAAATGAAGACAGTTCCCTATGTGAATGGAATGAGCTGTGTATGAAGTTTCTATGCATCGTGCACATTGATTTATGTATCTCAGTACTGTCCTACGAGTAGGAGTTCACCTAATGATTTCCACAGAGGAAACTTAACACTGCTATTCCTGTCAGTGTCCCTCTGTCCTGCTGTTACTTACTCTTCTGTGTGGATTCATCGAATCGAATAACAGAGTTGAAATTTGAGATAGAATACATCAGTCGGCCTTCCTGAGGAAAGTGAAATATTTCTAATGAAGAGGGGAGACAAGGGCTCTATGTTCTAAAAGATTTTACAACTCACAGCAAAATGTACTCTTAAGTTTGAAATCTTAAATCCACTGAACTGAAAAGCGTGGACTTAATTCCCAGCAGACACATCCACAAAGCCAATCAATTCATTCCCCATTTCAGCGCCGTTCATTACAAACGACAATATTGTCTCTTGTGTGGCCATACAAGTACAAACCCATGACTTTCAAACTCAAAGCCCCAAGGTTTTAAGCTGTCTAAAAAAATTATAATCTGCGAACGTGAACCTGAACAACATCATCAGGAATTATTTTCTCATAGAAATCAGTATAATATTCTCCAGAGAGAAAAATCAGGCTCATTAGCAAAACCAGACTTCCTTCTTGAACTCCTCTAGCATGTAGTTAGCTTTCACGAGAAAAACCACGAACATCTGCTAGGAGCTGAGATCCAGTGAGGATGCATCTTCACCTTTCCCCTTTCCTCCAACTTTTATCAGATTAGCTTTCATGCAAACAAACAGGGCCTGCTAAAATTCCAGTACAGGGCTGGGATAGGGATGAGTTTATCCTGGGAGAGATACAAGTTTTAATCATGTTCATATTTTTGTCAATTGAAGAAATCTTTCTTGTGAACATTCATGAGCAGCAGCTAGTCCTCTAAACTCCCTAGCTGCTGCTCCATAGCACAAAATGATCATAACAGAGATTCATATAAATTCCTCAGATGCTACTTAATTCCTGTTTATAAAAACATTTTCCAGTCTGGACCAGTGTGAACTGGAAAATGAGTTTTTGGAACAGAAAGCCATGCCCTGTTTCCTGCATGATGTGTTTAATGCCAGTGCTTCACAACACTCACAGTCCTCCTTCCTATTGGCCTCCATCAAATACAAATTAAGGCAACGGAAAAATGATTCTAAACGAGGCTCAACACCAAGTTGAAACACAAGCAGACACTGAAGACCAAACTGGAATCACAGTTTAAACAGTGTAATATGGTAATGTATGGTCCAAACCACAAACTAATACCAACCAATCTGAGCAAATATAGAGCTGTTTTACAAATAAACACACACATCCCAACCTGAATAAATGTTATACCAAATGTTTCTGACAATACCAGGCACCACCTTGTATTAAAGACAATGAGATAATGGAAAAGAATCTGTCTTATAATCAGGGATTTCTGTCTCTGCTTTGAAGGAATACACAATAAATGGGGATTTATTTAAAGTTAAACGTCTATAAGCAACTAAATAAATGAGGTACTAATAATGAACACTTAACAAGGAAGGAGGTCAGAAAGGAACGGCTGAATTAAGTTGATGTGTGAATGACAAAATGAGCTGTTCACGAAGTTTTTTAAACAGTGGGGGAAGTGTGGAACTAAAACACGAGAACCATCTAACACTGACTCTTCGTAGACAGCAAAATAAAGTTTTGCCTGTTTTTGCAGAGCAAGCCTCTTTCAGTTCCATGTTGACTTTACTTTACTCAGAGCTCCACAGTGAGGCGGCGCTTCCTAGGACGCAGTGGTTGCTAAGCAACAAGGGTCTGATAGCAGGGCTGCTCGGCAGAAGGTCTAACTTCAGTTGATGGGGCAGATTTCTTAAGGCTGATGCATGAGAATCTTTGTAAGCAGACAGAAGTTGTGGAGTGATGTACACTCTATGGGTTTGTTGGTCTGTTGTAGCTGTCATTGAACTGGCTCCGCAACATGCACTTAACACCTTGAATATTCAAGGGAAAGAAATCTTGTCCAAATGTCCAAAATACTACTGAAGCGAGACTCACTGGAGTACAACACTATAAGATCTTATGATCATCCAGTTTGGTTTGGATATATACTGAGGTTTGTTTCAGCTGCAGATCAAATGCAAACAAATCTAGAAAAACCACACTGCAGTTGTATGCCTCTGCCAACCAGTGCAGTTTCTGTTTCCAGAATGCATATAATGTCATTGTGACCTTTACCTTTGACCTTTAAAATCTTATTAGTTCATCCTTAAGTCCAAGTGAATATCTGTACAAATTTAAAGAAATTCCCTCAAGGTGTCTTGAAATATTGCGTTCACAAGAAAGGGACAGATGGACCTATGTCCATACATACCTACGAACGGACGGACAGACGAAAATCTGAAAATAATTTGCAGTAATATCAGTTAAGATGAGGTAAAATGACACAGAAGAAGTAATATAAAATGATGGCAGAACTCTAAAGAAGATTTAAAATTCCAAAATATGCAAATAGAGGCAAGAGGAAATAAGAGGATAACAGAGAGAACAAAAGAACCAAGGAGAAAATATCATTTTATATCACTTCAGTAATGTAGCAGCAATTTATGACAGGAGCCTGATCAGCCTCTCATGCTACGTCCTTCGTTTTATGTTTTTATTTTTATTGCGCATCACTTCTTGTATGTTGGACTTCTGGGGTTTCATACTACTGGACTACTTGGATTTAGGCTAAGTATATTCTTTAAATAAGCTTCCCTGCTAGAATACTATTGTATCTGCTGTCTTACATATAGCACTTTGTAGTTTGGCTTTCTTGAAGAAAATTGTACTTGCTTGATTCTTGTTCCTCTGGGTTTGTACCCTCATGGTTGAATGCACTGACTGTAAGTCGGTTTGGATAAAAGCGACAGCTAAATGAAATGTAATGTAATGTACACCTGGCATCCACAGTGCTGCAGAGGTACTTTATCCAGTGTGATCGAGTGCCTACAACAGAGACTTCTGGAAATGCTGCTGCTCCTATTTTCATTTTAAAATGCTGGAGTTGTGTTTTAGTCTGGATGAACAGACACAGAGACTTGTGGAAACAATGAGGCCCAGGTTCTCCTCCTGATTAGGTCGTATCAGTCCCAACAGTGATGAATGCTAGCATCATAGCATGCTGCAAACACATACAGTATACTGTCAGTAACAGTTCCACCTCATCGCTGGTCCAAGAAAAGAAATCCCTGCTCTTACTTTTCATCATTGCTGTTCCTCATTCAAAGTATTTTTAACAACTAAGCAACCAACATCTGTTTTCTGTTTACAACGGCACGCAAATGACCAGAGAGCGCGGATGGTTATGTGATATGTTTTTTCAGGTGTGTTAGTGTGGACAGAGGTTATTTCTGACACAGCTAAAATGTCCATCTGGATGGGGATTATTAGTGTGGAGTTAACCACAGGCAAGAAACTAACTGGACTCCCCCTGCCCTCTCTGGAAGAGACTTTCAGATCTCACTGCCTCGGCAGAGCCAGCAGCAGCGTTGAGAAGGATCTCAGCCCTGTCATCATCTCTTCTCTCCACCACCTTCTTTAAGGACCACTACAGGGCCTTAAAGAGCCACACTTTGAGGCTCAAAAACAACTTTTAGCCATGAGCCATCACTGACCTGAACTCCACATAACCTTGTCCTCCCACCACCAGCCCCACAACAATATCATCACACTCCACACCAGAAAACTAAAATCGGGAATAGTATTTCTGTACAATGAGGAAATGTGAAAGTGAAGTATTTTTTATAACAATATTTTTTAAAGTGCAAGAGAATTTGTTGTAGTGTATAATAGTAGCTTTTGATAAGTATTCATTTTTAAAAATAAAAATGTAAGGCAAACACTTGGAAACTGTTAAAAAGCAAACAATTAAAAACAATTTATATGCAAGTTAAACAAGATGAAATAAAACATTAATAAATTATTAAGTAAGATCAGAACTAGGAGAAAGTGCACCTATACAAATAGGTCTTTAGTAGAGATATAAAAGAGGATAAGGAGTTTATCAGGCGGATCTCCTCAGGGAGATTGTTCCACAGTGTGGGAGCCCTGACAGGCCCGGTCTCCTCTGGTCCTCAGCCTGGTCTGTGGGATGGTGAGCAGGGTCTTCACTGAGGACCTCAGGTTACGACCGGGCACGTATGGTGTCAAAAGATCCAAAATGTAGTTAGGTACGAGTCAAAAATGGGCCTAAAAGTCAGAAAAAATCTTAAAATCAATTCTAAAATTTACTTGAAGGGAAGCTTAACTCAGAGCAACATGCTCTCTTCTAGCAGATTTGGTGAGAAGTCTGGCTTTTGGACGAGCTGTAATTTAAGTAGACTCTGTTGGCTCAGGCAGGTGTGTGGGTTTTCTGAGGTGCACTACAAATTCTGTTGTGCGACAGGGTGCGATCCCAATCACAAACATTGACAGAACATTCTATTCTGCTCTATTGAGACAGGCCTGCCCCACTGACCTTTTGACTTTTATAAAACACAAACACACCCAACCAACCCTGTCACATGGATTTATGTGTTGACTAATTTAAGGCAAGTCCTGTTCCATTTTGTCTTTGGGGGAATATTTCTTAGTTAGTTAAAAACAAAGAGAGCTGAAGAAAAATTTTCCCTCCTGCTCACAGTGTCGAATAAATCTAACTTTGAAGTGCAAAAGCTTTGTTAATAAGCTTTGCTCTGAATGAACAGACAAGATATTTTATTTCCCTTTGGCAAAGGAATAAAGGACGCAGTGCGTTATGCTCTGTGTGCGTGGAATGACGCCCAGACATCAGATCACTTTCTGAAAGTAATTACTTTCCCTGCTCCATATGTCTGCAGTGGGCGTGCACCCATGGTCAAATCTGTTCTCCTATGCACATTCCAGAGAGGAAGGCCCTGCATGACAGGGAACATTTCTTCAAAGGAGCGGCAGGCTACCAAGGTTAACTTTTCAGAATCATTCGCTAATGCAAAGAAAACTGTTTCCTTAAATCCAAATGAAACTGTGCTCTTGTTTACTGCTGGTTGAAAATATTGATCCTCCTACTTCATATCCTCTGTGTTCCACGTGGTGCTGAAGGACACGACCACAGCTGCCAGAACCAACCTCTACATTTAGAGGGTCAGCGGCAGTGCAGGTGACCTCTCCTGCTTTATTGGGTGTGGAATCACCAACAGACAGAAGCTGTGTCTCAATTCAGGGGCTCCATCCTTCGGAGGCTGCATTGGAAGACAGATTGTGTGACAAGGCTGTCCCATTTCGAAGCCTCCTTCAAATGCAGCCGACAAATGTGTCCTTCCATCCCAGAGAAACAAAGGCTCCAACGGGTGGACCCTTCTCGGAAAACAAGGATTCACTGCACTTAAAAGAGGTATTGGCACCAGTAAGCGACAAGTAGTCTAACGCTTGAGTATCATGCTTCAACTAACAACCAATATTACAAGTGCTCAAAAAATCAAAGGTTATTCAAACTTTTTTGACGTGTCCAACTGCAGCTCTGTTGCTAGGCAACAGCAACAAGGGTGGGAGGAGCCACTAAAATTCTCTGTAGACCACACAGCCTAATTACAGTTCAGCCTTCGCAGTCTACGGAGCCCACGAAGGAGGGAGTCTTTGTGGGCCGGGTACACCATGTCCTTTGCAAGATGCAGCCCCTGAATTGAGACACAGCAAAAGACATGAGCCAACCGAGAAAGAGAGGCCATGCGTCATGTCTACCACAAAAACATGCTTCAGAACTTGCCTAAGAGGTTTTATTTTTATATTTTTAATGCAGTGAGCGGATACACTGCACACAAAATGATGTGTTACCTCAGCCAAGGAGGTCACCTCTGTTTGTTGGTTGATTGGTTTGTAAGCAAGATTATTCAAAAACTACGGATTACCACGAAACTTAAGCCGCTTTCAAACATGCAAGGAACTTCGCAGTTCCACCGAATGTTCTCCAGAGGAGGTGCATGTGTGAACGTAAATTTCCAAGTGAAGCGCTCTGAAGTTTCTGCAGACTTTCCCCGCCTTGCCTTCCTCCTTAATATTATGTATTAGGTATTTATATAGATTCACAAGTCAGGAAAGGAAAAAAAAGTTCATAATGGTCAGTTGTAGTAAATGTGGTCAGTTTCTTGTGTACAGGTATAAAATGTGATGGGATGGTGACACCACAGACAGGGCACCTCTTACCACCTCCACCGAGAGATCTTCTGAGGGATTCTCTGTTTTGGAGATGGACTGACATATGGATAGACAGACGGGGGGATGAATGGACAGACTTTACTTTACTTTTTCATTTGACATAATATTATTTGAATCTACTAAATGAACATCAGACCCCTGTCCCCTGCCTTTTGTTTGACTTTATCTCGTCTTCTCACTCCCCTTCCCTGTCTCTGCTTCCTGTTCCCCTGTCCTCCTTTGACTTTGCACTTATTTCTCACACAAGACCAGCTGCAGATACAACCCTCACAGATGTCATTTTTATGGTGTGGTGACGAACCTGGTTGTTCCACTTTGCAAACACACCGCTATTATGGTTTCTCTGTGCCTGAGACAAGAAAGAAAGAAAGAAAGAAAGAAAGAAAGAAAGAAAGAAAAAGTGAAATTGTGTCTGAGCACTGTGTTTTTACTAGTCTGTCCTTGTCTGTTATATAATGGGACGGTGGAGCACAGTGGGTGTAAACCCATCAGGCATCATTAAGCAAATGGCTTTTAAGACTGTGCTTAACACAGTCCACTATTAAGACACCGCTGATTACTTACTGCTGTGTTCTGACACTCACTTCAGCCTTTATCTGTCAGTCTGTTTATTCTGTGAACACGTCCCTCTCTATCTTGTCCCCACCCCCGCCTGTCTTACTCTCTCACACTTGAAAGGTACTCACCTCCTCACAGAGACGAGCAGCAGATATGAGCGGGGTCCCTCTCTGAGCTGTAATTGGTTGAGCGGGACGCAAAGTGCTCCTGAAGTCACATTCGGCTAATTTGATTCTATTATTATTCTCTGTCCAGTTGGTTTTCACTTCACGAAGCCACATTCAAAAAGCCTCAGACAGTCTTCTGCTGCAGGCGTCTCTTCTGTAGCCTTGAAAGTAAAAATTAAATGACACATGACTGATACAGTAAGAAGGTGTTCTGAGCCAGTGGAGAAGCTCGCTAGCACTAGTGTGAGCTCAGCTGCCCATCAGCTATGTGACCCTTGACCTTCACCCAAGTAGGAGCAGAGGCTCCTACTTGTAGCTTTAGAAAAAGGGCGAGACATGTTGACTAGTTCTGTATTGACGACACGGTGAAATGAAAATACATTTTCCAAGGTCCAACCTTGAATTTAGATTTTCATTACATATATCTTTTCAAAAAGACATTTATATCAAAACCATAATCTTTGTTTCTTCCTGTAAATGTTTGAATATGTTCGATGACTAAGGGTCATATAGATACATTTACCATCATTAACCGTTAGCTAGTGTAAGTAGCAGAACAAGATTTTGTTGTGGGAGTTGAGTGTTTGACTTACAGCAGAGGAAAGTCTTTGTTCACAGTTTCAAATGACTGTGACTGAAGTCTGATTGAGATGCTTGAGAAGGGCTGTGTTCCATTCATGTCAGCCAGCATCACAGTATTGTGAAACACTTAATGGAACTGAGCATCATTAGGGTTATCAATTAGGGCTGACCTGGATTTTTTGACCGTTGCCATGGAAATTAGCATGTAAATCAGTGTTTGAATACTTATTATTTTGTATACATTACCACAAAATGAGTTATTAAGAAGGTGAGAAACACTGATCCAACATTATTCATTATTAGTCATAATAAATTATTATTGGTTATTCTGAGACATTTAATCTTAGACACTGGGACATTGACAGATTTAGAATTCACAACAATAACAAATTCTAAATAGTGAAAAGTAAAGTAACAGTTGAGCCATTACTGATATACAGTGCCACCAACACTCTAAGAAACAAAGTTAGCATGGCAGAACTATTAAAAAAGATAGTTCTATTGAATAGTGGTATGAGTGGATCTCTGGGTCCTTGAGTCACCTAGTCAGACATATTTGTGGTGTTTTTAAGAGAGCGGGAAAGACACAAGAGACACAGAGAAAGACAAAAGTGGAAGCTGGTTGACTCACCCTGGAGCCCCAAACCACACTGCTCTCGTTTTCAAAATGTGAGGGAGTGTGTGTGGATAAGCTCAGCTGATATAAACTCAGTCAGTTAAAGCACGTCTGCCCTCTATTTCTCTTTTGCTCCCACACACACAGACACAGACGTGGAACAAAGGATCAAGAGAGCACAGCTGAGAACACACTGAGCGGCAGCAGGGCAGCGGTCCCTGGTGCTTAACATACAAAGACTGACTATTGGCTTCGGAGGGTTTTACGTGTCCAGCAGATAATTCCAATGTGGCCACCAAAGCTGAAGAACAGCAGCAGTTTGACCTGAGATCTGAGCAAGACTGCACTGTTTGTTTGCAACAGAGGTAACTGAAAGGGAAAGGTAGAAGAGAAGAGAAGAGAAGAGAAGAGAAGAGAAGAGAAGAGAAGAGAAGAGAAGAGTGGCCGGAGAGTTTCCCTCCATGTGACAGATCAAACCAGGAGCCTGTCTGCTCTGCATATGGAACCAATTTGAAATGTGAGACTGTGGGGACTGCATGAAAGACGGACGATCACCCAGCAGCAGATTGGAGAACAGTGTTTGGACTTGCCAACCAAGATATTCTCAAAGCTCACCTCTTCACAAGCAGCTGAATATAGGCTACAGTGATTCATTTATATTGTATCATTGCACTACTACTGTATCATATGGAGCAGTGCAGTAATGGGGGGAATGTATTTCATTCCATTATGCTGCATAGAAAGAATAAATTATAGACTAAGTTTGCAACAAAAGTTATTTTCATTACAACTTCATCTGCAATCAAGTTGTCCAGTTCTCTTTCCCTTCCCCTTCACAGTGTCTATTTTGTCCAACCAACTGTCCAAAACCTAAACATTCTCAATGTCAAGTGATTTCAAACAGAGAAAACCAGCACAATATTGACATCCCAGACAAAAACGCTCCATGAACATCTGCATCGAGTTCAGCTTCAGTAACACACAATACTTCCAGTTACTGTAAACACTTTCACTGTGGTGTATATTTGGCTTTGGGGGTCCTGCCCAAGTTAGGAACCACCCCAGACAGCATACAGATGTGGGCCACTTCAGGCAATGTTGCAGCACTTCTGGTCGGCTTGTGATGTGAGCCTAAAGTTGCCCACTTGTAAAATAGTAAATGCGGCCTAAAGATACCAAAACATATGTGGGCTTTTTTTGGCAAACATGCGGTGCTCTAGGCAAGGTGTGATCTGGATGTGAACCTAAAGTGGCCCATGTGGTGAATGGTGAATGTGGCCCAAGTAGCACGAAACTAATTCAGGCCACCTTTTGCAGTTTTGGTTAACATGCAGTACTGCTATGGCTGACTTGTGACATATGAATTACGAAAAAGCCATAATGATCACATAAAACTTTTTACCTCAAATTATGACTTTTTACTCCATGCATTCAACTCAAGGCTGAGTTTTCTCTCATGTTTTCTTTCAGTGGCGGAAATGGGCTTCCATATAGTCTCAGGCAGGTTGTACTAATATCATTAAGAAGAAGAAGAAGAAGAAGAACATCAAATGAGCTGACCCGTGATAAATGTCTGGTTCTGGTGCATGAGCAGACAACAGTAAGGCAGAGAGAAGACTGGAGCTGCAGTGTCTTCACAGCTGGTATCTGCTTACTCAGCATCTATAACTCAAACCAAACTTTCCCTCCGTGTGTGTGTGTGTGTGTGTGTGTGTGTGTGTGTGTGTGTGTGTGTGTGTGTGTGTGTGTGTGCTCTCCTCTGCAGCCTGCCAACATGCAGCACAGTCTTACCATGGTCCTCTCCTCTGCAGCCTCTGTGACCCGCTCATCTATCGCTGCCACATCTCTGCACACCGCTGGACAGCCGCTGGTCCTGAAGCTGCAGCCGCGGGACACTCACGGCTTTAGTTTGAAAATCCGCCGGCAGCTGACGAGGAGACGCGGCTTTGAGTTTCTCGGAGGGTTAACAAAGTATCACAGGTGAGAGCAGCACAGATCAAAACTCGGTCAGGTTGTCTGCTGCACAGAGCACGTTGATCAGCAGACTGTGGTGAACCCAGCATTCCACCTCCTCCTCCTTCTCCTCCTTCTCCTCCTCCTACTCCCCCGGGAACGCGCAGCTCCACGCGAGCGTCTGGGAAAAGTTCATTTCAAAATAAAAGTCTCTGCGCGTTCAGGAGGAAGGAGGTGATGTGTGCAGTGAAACTCGAGAGGAGTCCTGACCCCGTGGACAAAAACGTTTCTGCAGCACAGGCTCAGATAATCGAATAATCGATAGGAAACGTTAGGAGAGGCAGTTAGTGAACATCTCTGCACAACTGCATGGACAATATTACTACATATTTATTTATATTAGTTTATATTGGAGAGCAAATCTGATTATGATATGCAAGACAATTCTTTACACTCAAACACTCAAATAAAAGAAACAAAAACAATAAAAACACACATTTTTGATCTTATATTTAGATCTTATTATATATCTATCTATCTATCTATCTATCCATCTATCTACATTACATGTCATTTGGCGGACGCTTTTATCCAAAGCAACTTACAGTTAGGTTATTCAACATCTATGAGGGGCCATTCAGGGGTTCAGTATCTTGCCCAAGGACACTTCGGCATGCAGATGGGGAAGACTGAGGATTGAACCGCAGTTGGAGGACGAACACTCTACCCCCTCAGCCACAACTGATCCTTTACCCACAAGAGGTGAACATATATTCATGTATAAAGCCTTCATGTCTTAAAATACTTTATATCATAGTTCCATATTTCAAGTGCTCATTTTTTGGTACATTTTACAATCCGATGCAAAGCCTTCTTTCTTTTATCAGTGGGTCCAGCGGTTGTTCCTTCACCGCTCTGTACTGCTACAATCCAAACTGGTTCAATTCATACAGACTGCATGGGAGATCAGGAGGAAACCAGAATATGTCCCTGCAGCCTGTTTACAAACCCTGAGGCAAGCCAGCCAACTGAGCACCAGTTACACAGTCTTGTGGTTCAGAGGTGCAGATTCCTTCAGAGCAGATAACATAAATTTAAAAAATAATTTTAATGTCAATAACACGTAAAAAGTGGCAGAAAAGGCCAGGGTGGCCACAGGATGATCCTTTATGTCAGGGATTTTTAATGGAAAAGGGTTTTCTCTGTTTTTATTGATGTGTTTTTTCGAAGTTTGGTATTTCCTGTCTGTCAAATGTTCTTTTTATGGGACTAATTCCCCACTTAAATGAATTTGATCTTGAACCTCATACCCTGATAATGTCTAGACGTGTCTCATGCTTCTCATTAAATCCACCAACGAGCTTATGTTTTCATTGGTGTTCATCCATCTGTTATGTAGCAGGATTACGCAAAAACTATGAAACCGATCTCCGTGACATTTTGCAAAGGGTGTGGCATGACCCGAGGAAGAACCCATTCAACTTTGGGGTGGACCTGGATAAACGAGTGCATCAAGGATTTTTCTTCACTTTCTGTAAAATGGCGAGATAGGGTGTTCCAGCCTTGGTGGAGGTGTGTGTGAATTGATATTTGTGGATGTTTGGAGAAGGATTGAGGAGCTGATAATCCAGGGAGTATCTGGGTGGAGAGAGCAGCCTCTCCCTCAGCTCGGGGGTTGTGCTTTGGCAAGGCCCAGAACCCCCAACTCCCACAGATCCAACAGATCAGCCTGTGGTTTTACTGGGCAACTTCCAGCTGTCATTGGACGTTTTCAGCCATGCACAACACCCCAAGAGATTCCCTGCATTTGTGTATCATGTGGATCAAGATTTACGTTACATTTCATTTAGCTGATCAAGATTTCACCTTGCTGTATGATGTCTTCAGCTGCATTTCATTAACCGACAGGATAAAATAATGGCTTGATTCTTTATTAGCAGCAGATTATTAAGGTCTCGTAAAAAATGAGCCCGCGCACTGTTCTGACCTTTGTTGAAGGTTTAGGGTGCCCTCTTGTGTTTATCAAGGCTCTCGGCATGTTTCCCTTTCCTTCTTCCATCCCTTCAGGAACAAACCTTGCAGATATGGGTGGATGTCAGGCTGGCAGGACAAGAAAAGAGCCACCATTTAACACATGCTGATATAAGCAGCAGAACATACATCCACCTCTGTGAAAGATTTATGAGGTGTTATGTTAGTGTGAAGAACAGAGGTTCCCTCACATACTCTCAGGATTTGTCCCAGTTTCGTATAAACAATGAATTCCGAGCAGGCTCTGTATACATTCAGACACGAAAAAGTGAATAGAATGAATAAAGATCTCCGCATAATAAATCCACTTGTTCTTTTAGGGGTGCTTTTACTCTACTCGACTGGCCCACAATGCAATGCACAAAGTAAATAAAGGGGCCGCTATCAACTGCTGGTAAAAACAGCCTAAGCCTTTTCCTGCCATTAGAAACAATAATAGTTATCAAAGCTGCAAGCAGAATAAGCACTGACACATGCTCCAAAAATGCAACACTCAGTTCGGCCTGATAATCATCATTGTGAGAACTGTTGGATTTTGCAGTAGTATTGTCCAGTCTCGACCTTATTAGTGCCGTAAGATAATGTACGTTGTGATTTGGCGCTATACAAATCAAATTCAATTCAATTCAATCATTGTTACGTGATATGTCACATGGTTCCTGCAGATGTTCATCACTGTGACTTTGTCTTCTCTAACTCCCTCAACCCGTGGAGATTTTTGGTCTTTTTATGCTTTGGCGATAAAAGTAGCAACATGGATCTCGCAGCACTGGAAGTGGAGTTAAATATGGGCTGTTCAAATGGAGTGTGGCGATGGCAGGTGATTAGCAGAGGGAAATGAAGGCTTTAAATATATTATAAACATGATTTAGTTAAGCTCTTTTGTTAACGTGAACTAAACACACATGAGCGCAGATGACCAATGACTGAAAACTTTGAACAAGTCACAATTCCCCAAGAACGACCCCAATGTGACAGGAGACAAAACTCACCAAGTTGACATGGAGAATGGATCCATCATCACCAGCTGACCACATTCGTAGTGCTCTGTACTCTCAAGTACAGAATCAGAATCAGAAGTATTTATTGCCAAGTAGGTTTACACCTACCTGGAATTTGCCTTGGTATATAGGTGCATACAAGGAACATAAAACATAAAAACACAATAAGTACTACACACATGAAAAAAACAAATATAAAATAAAAAGATATAAAAGATATATAAAAAAATTAAGTAAAAAGTAAAATGCAAAATGCAAAACAGGAGTGCAATGAGAATGTGCAATGTGCAATGTAATGTGTATTAATGTAACACAGACTTGAGGCGTGGGGGCGGGATAAGAGTCCAAGTCAGGTGGGGGTCCCGGGCCTTGTTGATAAGGCCAACTGCAGCCGGGAAGAAGCTGGTCTTGTGGCGTGAGGTTTTGGTCCAGGGTGAACACTGAGCTGGAAAATTATCTCTCAAACTGAAAGAGATGTTTTCATCTTACTCTTAGTCGAGGACAGCCCTGAGAGTTTCTTGTCCAGTGAAGAGCCGATAAAATAAAGCAGCTGTGTAAACAGTGCTTGAAAACCGATTAAGAAGCTTCACCCCAGAAACAAACAACACTATTGTAGAGACTCTGACATCAAAGAGGCAGAGAGCGGCCTCAGCTCAGAGACTCATCATCTCAGAAATGTCCAAGAGGAAATGAAAAACATCTTTTCAGGTCTGTCAAATGTGCTACATTTATTTATAATGTATGAAGCTAAGAACTGAATTATTTGTGGAAATTACATTCATTTTCATTCATTTGTGCACGAGTTTGAGGGGAGATTTGCAACACAAGCACAAGCACCTGGGGCCATAAAGGAGCCACAATTTACACAGAGGCACCAATTATATTTGCAACATTCATGCATAGTCCCTGATTCAGTAAGGTGCACATCAAGTCTTTCCTTGTTTACTGTTAGCTCTGTAGCTTTGAGCAAAGCCACGCATCATTATACATACTTTGAAAGTTGTTCCTTGTTCAAGCACATTGTGTTCTTCAAAAAAGCTTAGAAAATAGAAATGCTCAACACGTTGTCATATTCATTGTTAGCATTAACAAGACAGGGGCACTTCAGGGGCCAATCAGATTATTACAAACTATTTTTTGTGACACTTTAAAATATATAAGAAAGGGAAAAATAATGAAGTGGCCATCCTTCAGCTGCAGAATGTAAAATATGGAGCCTTCCACTTTGTGCTTCATTGTAAACAACAGCTAGATTTTACCACCGTTTGCTGACTGCAGGTACAGGGCAGTTATAAATGACTTCCTGTTTCATTGAAACACTGAAATTAAAACTGCTAAGGACCAACAAGACCAAGACCCAGTGGAATACATTATTAGACCGGGCATTTTGTGAGATTTACAGCAATTTTAGGTCCTCAAAAATGGGTTGAAAGATGAATACAATTATAAAGCTTCGGAAATACAAAAAATAAAACTGTTCTGTGTTTGTATATGTATGACAATAAACCAAGAGAGAGATAGGAGCTGAGCCTCTGATTAAATGATTAACAGGACTGATTGTTTTTGGTCAGGTCCTGATGGGACAAGTTCCTTAGCAGTTGAAGAATTGAATTTGACTGACCCCTGGTGGCACAGTGTAACACCCTTGCTTCTCTCCAGTTTTCACTCTTCCCATAGAAAGTAATAGACAGAAACTTGGTTTCTTTAACATAAATTGTCTTTCTTTAATTCCTCTATTTATGATTAATACTTTTAAAAATAGAATTGAGCATATACCTTAATTTTAACACTCAATACAAACAATAAAAGTGTTTGGAGCACTTCAGTCGGCACCATTCTATGCTCGGCCCGAACAACAGGAGAGATATGAAGGTAAAGAATGTCAAAAAACAAAAATTCTAAGACTGAACATAAATATGTTTACATCAAAAAATAATGGTAAAAAAAAATTCCACAAACTGGAAGTGCAATGACCTCTTCAATGATAAATGCAGGACACTAAGAAAGGCATATTTACCAATAGACAATGTGTGTACAGGAAAAACTTAGGCAGCAGTGAGATGTGTTAAAGAACTGTGGCCAGTAGGGGGCATTGTTGATATGTATAAATAACATGAACTCATTCACCAAGATCATGTTTTAACATAAAATTATATTGATAAAATCCAGGCTCACGTATAGAGCGCATCGCTATACATGTGCTACTAGAAACCAGACTGCAGCTCCATGCAGCTGTGCACACCTCAGGTTCAAATTCAAGGGCCAGAAAGAAAGATTTCTTCTCATTATAGCTTAGTGTAAGATATTCTATTGCTTTGATAGGTCTGGGGGAACCCCGGCCAGGACACCCCTGACCGTTGGTTCCACTCTGTTTTTGTCCAGCTGTCACTTACTCTCCTTTTTCATCACTTTGCTGTCCCAATCTTTAAGTAATGTTCAACGTTCTACAGTCCTACTGCGCTTAGAGCTATATGTGGCCTGTATATATTTGGTAAGTCCAGTCTGAGCCTCATCCAAAGGCCCGCAACAATAACTGTGATTCAGTGACTTCAGCATCATTCATTACTGTCCATTCAGCAGTCAGAGGAGCCCAAATATGCTTCTATAATCTGTTCAAAAGACATCCTCGTCTTTAATTTTGTAAAACATAAACTTAACTCGCTCCATGATTGATTCTCTCTCATGTTTGTCCAGGCCCTCACTTGTTTCTTCGGCCCAAAGTTTTCCATACAGCTGCATGTGCAACCTCTGCCACTGGCCATCTTCGGTATATTGGCAGCTTCACCTTGGCTGAAAACACACGCTGCCTTGCTTTGCATTCTGTTGCCTTTTTGCACTACAATCCTGGGCTCCACTGAGAAAAGGTTCACACTCCTGAGATATACATCATATACAGTACGTATGAATCATTAAAGAAAAGTCTTTACATGCTGTTTAAGTGTGAAAAACAATTATAAATCAAAGCCTAAATCATATAAAATCTTTGAACACAAATAATCAACCTGAACATCACAGTCAACATCTTAAGTCAAATGGACACTTATGTCCTTGCTGGGCTCATAGTTAGCTGTTTATAACAGTAATAACCAGTTAGCTAAAACCTAATCCTACCATTACACTGGCTCATGGTAGCCACAGCAGCTGTATCTACCTTTAATACCACAAATATCCCACCCATGTGTAACATACTGTAATTTGCATGATTTAGAAATGTACTGAAAGCTAATACTGACAATGCACAAAGGGAAGATCAATGCATTTAGACTTTTTCATTGTTTTGGATAAAGATAACGTATATTACATAAACCCGAGCAAAAACAACCTAGACAAAGTTATGTCTTACAGGAAAGAAGAAAAGAAAAAACTGTTTGTTATTTCCTGCCCTGACAGTGGAGGTGACCTGAGAGGCACTGGAGCTAACTCCACAGAGGAGGCCTGCAGGCACACCCCTCTGATCGGTCTGCATGAAATGTGCACCATAGAGCGCACCACTGCAAGAGAAAAGCGGTGAACTCAGACCTGTCACGAAATGATCCTAATCCATGAAAGTGTGTGTGTAAAGAAACATGGCCGTGTGGAAAAAAGAGGACGTGGGAGGAGAAAGAGAAAATGTGTGTCAGAAACAATGTGAAAGCACAAAGCTTGGTTGATCAAGCTCATCTGGTCTTTGACCTTTCGGCCTCTCCGCTGCCTCGCCGCCTACTCACTCATTCCTGATGTTCGGCACCACTGTCCCTCAGTACAATCAGCCGCTTCATCTCACTCTGCTGACCTCTGAACCCTCACCCTGACCCCTTGCCACGCGACCCCTACAGCTCATACTCTTTGACATTTCAGCTGAATATAAGATCTGTTAAACAGCAGAGTGCATGTCCAGATAAGTGGCGTAGTGTGCGTGCACAGTGCACACATGCATGCTCATTTGTTCTGCATTAGTCCATTCTGCTCGACTGGCTTCATGGAAGACAGACACAGAATACTTCCAAACCACAGAGAGGCAAATAAAGAGGATATTTCCCTGCCACACAGTGAGAGCCTTGTTCTCTGGCAGAATTCCTCTGACTTTACACTACTGTACATTATCAGCTCTTTGGAACCGCCCAAACAAGTTGCACCATGATTCAGAACATATTCATTTGTCTTCTGCCATACTTGCGGCATCATTTGTTCAAGTGCAAGAAGGAGTGGACATTGAAATAGCTGTATTTCAGACATTTCCAGTTAAATCAATCGCTTAGGGAGAAACTGTGGTGAAATCCTTGTTCTATCAGCATTGTGCAATGTCTTCTTCTTCTTCTTCTCCCCCTAACTGCTCTTTGTTAGTGTGTGATACCAGAAATCTTGAACCTGTAAGAAACACACTGCTGTGATTATATGACCGTCTTGTTGCAGAATCCACAGCTGGTCAGGACCAGTTTCATTAGAATCTGCCGAAACTCCCAGAGCACACAGACCATAAACCTGCAAGAGTCACAGTCAGAGATAACAAATGGGGCCTTGTTTTGCGAGGCATTTTTGCGCCATTATCCGATAAGTTCCCTTTTACTTTTAGTCAGTTGGGATAAGATATTTTAATGCTTTGATAGGTCTGGGGAAACCCCGGCCAGGCCCTTTACACCCCTGACCGTTGGTTCCACTCTCCTTTTGTCCAGCTGTCACTTACTCTCTTTTCTCATCACTTTGCTGTTGTTCAACGTTTCTTGTACAGCTCTGAATCCATCTGAACCAAAGGCTTCAAGTTCATTTCCTTAAGTATTGTACCAAAGCACAATCCTTTCCGCGACAAGGGCATGAAATGGAAAATAATACTATTAAGTGATAAAAATCAAATATAAGCCTTAATATAAGCTTTGTTGTTCCTCTGGTAAACTACAGTTGAAGATATCCATGGGGATGATGACTAAAGAAGGACGAGGGTCATTAAGGAGATATGTGTTCTCTGCAGAGGGCTTTTAATTTGAAATGACACATATAGAAGGAGTAGACACGTGGTGAAAGAAAGAGAAAGAGAAGATAGATTCAACACGCTAACATTAAGATTAAAGATTTTTATCATCTATTCACTCCCACTGCCGTCGTGCTGTGTGTGCACACCCTGATGGTCAGTGGACTGGTGTACCATCATATACCAGCCCTCTCTGTGTGTCTGTCATCTGGCACATGTGCTCACTTGACTCAGCTCCCCCTCCCTACCACCGAAAACTACAGTCATCGATTTGTGGTTCCCTCGAGGCACAATACACCAAGATACAAAACATTCACTGTGAAGATCCCTGTTACGCTGCCAAACAAACCCAATTATCAACATTATCGGCCATCATTTTAATCTTTCTCCTTCCTCCCATGAAATTCCATGGTGAATTATCTCATTGAGTAGAAATGACTTTGGAAAATACTGTAAACTTCTACCATGGACCTACCACAGAGGAGCCCAGCAAGAGCTGTGGAACAACAATGATCTCAGTGTTTGTCTGGTCCAGGGTGGAGGACTCCATCACTCTCTGGCAAACACATGCTGCTCTGCACAGCAGGTTCATTTAAGGCCTCTCTCGTCTTCAACTAACAGAGGATGATACTGAAATCAGATCCTTATTTTTCTTTTACCGTGGATGTCTCTCTCACGCTCTCTTCCCCTCGTACATCTCTGTATATCCTCTCTTCTCCTTTACAGGCTTTGTGTGCTGCTGTTTATCCTGGTTTGTTCACTGTGAGGAGAAGAAGTCATATAAATGTGCAGCAGGAATCTCCCGGCCTCTCTCCCTGTCCCTACAATCTGAACCCCCACGCGTGTCTTAAAAGATAATTAAAGCTGGAGTTGCTTTCACAGACGGACGTATTTTTCACTGCCATGTCTAGAGAGGTATTTGGATCTGCTCCCCTCTCTTTCTCTTTCTCTCACTCACTCCTCTTCATTTCCACTCATTCTCCCAAGTTATGTTTGCGAGCCCAGACGTTGGTCTGAGGGCCCACATTGGTTTCCATGGGGACAGACCCAACAACGAGTCTAAACAGAGATGTGTGCAGGACGAGAACGACAGAGCAGGGTGAGATAGCAGCAGGACAGAGGTGATAGAGCAAGTAGAAAGCATCAAGGGGCAACAGAGGTGTGTGTGTGTGTGTGTGTGTGTGTGTGTGTGTGTGTGTGTGTGTGTGTGTGTGTGTGTGTGTGTGTGTGTGTGAGGGGAGGGGGGAGTCCAGGAGTGAAGGGGCCACATGGATTAGAGTCAAGCTTGGTGGGCTACTTATCTGAACAAAGACATCATTAAAGGTGGACCAATGGAAGAGAGGAGTACTGTATGAACATCTGCTGCTTCACTGCACCACTGCAGACTCTGCAGCACTAATGCAGGCTGGCAGACGGACAGGGGATCATTTGACACCGGAAACCTTGACTGGATGTTTGGAAACAAGCGCAAACATCAAGAAGACTGTAAAGTTTCTGATGATTAAAATAAACACTCATGTAGAATCTGACTTTTGGGGGAACAGCTCAATTGTACACTGTCTTGACAACTAGTAACACATAACGACATATACACTACCCACACTGTGACCATTAGGGCTGTGCAGAAATATCAATACACTTCATTATCGCAATCATTTTTTCCATGATTGTGTATCAATAGTTTGTTTTTTTTGTTCGAATGTGAGGATAGAGTTTCAGGTCTGCCTCGAACTGGAGACAATTGCTAATTAAACATGTTTTTATGTTACCGTACTATTAGATACTATCTTAGCACATCACACTGACCCATTATAGTAGTGGCACGGGTGAAAGTTATCTGGCACAGTCTTGTATTCCCTACAACTAAAAGAAAAGTGCTGCTATACAGTAACAGGAAGAGGGGACAACAGCTGCTTGCCAAAACCCACAAACCACAACCCTATTACGATCGCATTTCTAACAAGGAAACACACGCAGGGTGGGAGAGAGAGAGAGAGAGAGAGAGAGAGAGAGAGAGAGAGAGAGAGAGAGAGAGAGAGAGAGAGAGAGAGCTCTACACTTTTAAACCTATGATCATATCATTCAGCTGATGATCGATACAACTGATGTGTTACTGTAATGTCACAGTCAGTTAATCCTCCAAAGGAAATGTAAGCCAGCGTCAACAGCCTCAGCTCATTTAACCAAAAGCTCTGTTGACATACTTGTTGATGTCTTCTGTGTGAAAACACACGCAGGGAGAGAGAGAGAGAGAGAGAGAGAGAGAGAGAGAGAGAGAGAGAGAGAGAGATCAACATAAACAAAAGTTAGCTTTTTAACATAAGTGCTGGAGGGAACTGACCCTGCGACTATAAGTGTTGTGTGACATTTACTTTACTTGTGAAGTAACTGCTAAATCATAGTTACTCAGAGTCGGCGTGGATTGTGTTGTTTTTTTTTTACATTAACCATACCTGACATTGTTTGTTTCATCAACTGCTAAGTCCTTTAAAAGAGGGTCTCCTATTAGATATAACTTTTTATTTTCAAACATCCTGCAGCCCAGACAAATGTGGGTTCATCCTTAGGTACAGAGGTAACAGAGAAATGACAGACAGTGACTGGATGTGTCATTTATTTTAACTTGGATGTTGTTTTTGTAATCGTAACGACAAAACTATGGAAAATATTTATGTTTTTCTCTCAAGTGGTAACAAACCAGTTTGGCCCTCTAACGAAACCAAGATGATTTTCTTTCAACATTGGGAGCTGAATAATTACAGTTCTCCGTTTTCATGTAAATACTCCAAACATGATCAAAACCCAGATGAAAGTTGAAACTGTGTGTGGTGGTGCTTGTGTGGTACTTGTAAGTGCACTTGATGTCACTTTGAGTGATGGCATCAGACCCAAACAGATTCAGATGGCAGACAGTAAAGTTCCTAAATGTTCTGGTGAAGTATTCAAACAGTGCTTGCAGCTGCTGGCACCGTTCCCACAGACAGCTGAACTTCGCCGCAACTGCAAAGTGAACCACAACGTAGACAAAGTCCCACATTAATAACGTGCTGTGAGCGGAGGCTCTGCGTGTTAGTGTGGTTGTCTTCAGAGGAGAAATGTGAAAAGGATGAGTCTACACAACAGCTGTGTGTTGATTTAATAAATTACAATCACGAGCCCTATGCAGGTGCGTGGGTGTGTGGGTGTGGGTGGGTGTGTGGGTGTGTGGGTGTGGGTGTGTTTGCCTCTGGCTTGTGGTTCTCAATTATGAATTAGTTTAAAGTGCTCTGGCCACAGACACAATGGATGTAGACTCTGTCCACATGTATACAAAAAGAACAAATAGTGTTTGTCTCTTCCTCTTTGTGGACTTTGCGGATCAGCACTTAAGAACAAAGTTCCACAGAACGAGTGTAAGCAGTTACAGTAAATATTGTTTCTTCTATCTTCCAGCCACTTGAGGAGACTTATTCTAAATAATATCTTTAAACAGATGAATGTTCCTGAGGAGTTTCTGCTCCCAGGACTGAGTGTGTGCACAGATGTGTGTGTGCATGTATTTGCCTTTGGGTTGTGATCGGTAATCATTAATCAGGGCCACATTTGAAAATAGTTTCCAGTGCCTCCACATTACTACTGTTACATATGCTCTATGAGTGTGTATGAGTATGGAAGAAGTATTCAATTCAACAGTAGTTAAAGCAAAGCAGTAATCCCACAACATGCAAAAGCACTGGTTTTGAACTTGTATTGAAACAGTATACAATCATACTCATGTTGTAAGAACACCATTGTTGGTGCATTAACTTGTAAGCTCTACTTTAATGTTGAAGTTTATCAAGTAATAATGACCATTTAATTTAGAGTGAAGGGAGGGGCACACAGAGAGAGAGAGAGAGAGAGAGAGAGAGAGAGAGAGAGAGAGAGAGAGAGAGAGAGAGACATTTGACACATTAGATCACGAGTTGTAAAGTCAACTTTGCACTATGTAATGTTGCTTACAATTCAAATAAGTTATTTTTTGTCAGTGATATATAAAAAATAGATTGCGAAATCTGCTTAATATATTTATTTGTGTAGATCAATGTTCCACCAACTCCTGAGAAAAATATCTGACCCCAGCTGCTAGATGCTGCACTACATTCACCAGCTGATCTCTGAGGCCCTGTTTAGACCTGGTATTAACATCTTTCTCAGCTCTAAGTACATGCTTGAACACACAGACACACTGGCAACAATATGGTTTGGTGGCTATGAACAAAAAAGCTGTACATGTTTATTTGCATGTAGAGCAGGAAAGTGAGATCTGATCACAAGTGGTCACTGCAGACACATGTTAGGTCACATCAGTGTGGTTTAAGATGAACAGTTTTTACAATCAGAATAACTCAGGGGTCAGTTGGAGAGAGATGTCAAGACTCAATTTGTCATTTCGGTGTTGAAGGTTTCAAAATTAGAAATTGTTATGTTGAGGGTTTTGATGATGCGAGAGTGTAATGGTAGAGAGATTTGAAACAAGAATTTGAACAGAGGAAATGGCTGAACCTAGGAGAAGCAAATAATGTGTAGGAAGCAAAACGGAAATTTACATAATATAAAACATTGCTACTCCATTAAGACTCCACATTATAAAGGTCATGCAAAATATGTTGTGTTGGAATTGCAAAATGGTGCTATTCTTTGGATACGGATGGGCTCAAACCTATGGAAGTCCTGAGTCACGTTGAGGAAGTTATGCAGCCAGCAGCCGAGCTGTGGAGAAGACCAGTCAGTCTGTGTCCTTCTTTATTCCTGCAGGGAAAACAGTTTTTAAGTGCTGTCATCTGGTATTTGCTGCTGCCATATTGATTTGTTTGAAAGTGAACTTATGCTTCATGTTTGTGTTGGATAGTTAAATCAGAAATCAAGTGAGGAAGTGGTGTGAAAGACAGCTGTGTGTAAAACGTTGGGAATAATGAAACCAAGTGATTGAAGTCTAGACGGACCACGTGCAGAGAAGAGTAGAAACAACATTGGTATAATTCTCAGTTTAATATGGGTTGATTATCTCCAACTCTTAAAAATGACAGATGGTACAACCCACTCCACCCAACATACTCAAATGTCCCTGTCCAGAACCAACACGATTATGTTTCATCCCTTACTCATTCATTAAATTAGAAGGTCCCACCCATCACTGTTCAGTCACATGCCAAACCCCCGAGCTATTGGCCTTCCAGTCCCTCCAGCATCATAGTCATAAAACCATTATCGTGACATGATGACTCCGCTTCTGTTGTGTTGCTCCACTTGACAATGTTTTGCACCACCCTTACCGCTACAGGAACCACTTTTTCATCTAATTTTGTTTCTAACTCTTTTTTTCAGCATTTTTTCTTTATTGATTATGTGTTGGTGTGGATCTGTTTGTTGCAAACCACAGGATCTGTAACAGAGTGGTGACTAAGAGTTGCTGTGCAAAGAAAATTGGAAGACATTAGCATGCAGGGGAAAAAAGCTGCCCCATGTTAAAGACTCAACAGATTATGTTTATTTCAAGGTTTAACGTGATGGAGAAACGAAGTTCAGATCATGTTCATACAGAATGTCCAACTACAGCGAGACATGTGCACCCTGGATCTCTTCCAGTGCTTTGGCTGGTTAAACCAAACCCTAAAAAAGTTTTGCGCAAGAGGGAGGAAATTTTGTCTACATAGAAAGCATCCAGAGTTTGAGCCAACAGAAATTCAGTGCACCACAACAGCGGTCCTCAGTGGACCTGCTGCCGTATTTAGTTTTGGTTGAAGAGAGAGAGAGAGAATATAAGAGGAGAAACCTATCAGCATACTCCATGTTAGCTCTTTCATTTACAGAAGAACCAACATATAAAAGCCAAACATAAACTAACAGTGACAGTAATTACTATGCAGCACTCGCTTCATGCTCTGAATAAGCATTTGAGTCTGCAGCTGGTCCTTTGGTCTGTTCAGTCGATCGGGAGACTGCAGCCTTCTTGGATTTGTGGTCATCTGAAGACCAAAAGTTGGGAGCAGATAAACAATAAATGATTAAACCCATCTCAATACTTGTTTCCAGTTTGTTTCATTTATTCACTCAAGCAAAATTAACAAATGTATTTGTTTAATTTATGGAGCAGAGTTGTGTAAACTGGTGACCTCATTCATGTTTATAGCCATCAACCCATACATAATCTGGGCAAGTGAGGAGAGGAAGCAACTGATGTCGTGGTAAAGAATTGCCTCCAAATTCATAGAGAGTATCATCCCAAACTCCAGCACTCTGAGACTGTACTCTAACAGGATGGAGGGAGGCCGTTAGAGCCACTATAATTCCATAGTGCACCAGGAAGATGTCCCCAAGTGATGATGTGAGGATGACTGAGCTAAGATCCCGTGGGACTTCCAGACTCAGACCGAGGAAATGGTGATGGCTAACCATCCTGGTGGTTGACAAACAGCATAAGAGGGCAGTGGTGATACATGTAAGGATCCCCAGCGACAGCAACAACCAAGAGGAAGTAACACAAGAAGCTCGAAAAATACCAAGGGCTGAAAGAGGAGCTAGAGAAGATGTGGAAAGTGAAGGCAACAGTGGTGCTGGTGGTTATTACAGCACTCAGGGTTGTAACCTAGGAACAGCTGAGATACTTCACAGAACCCTCAGACTCCCACACCTCTGGTCGAGGACCCGAGCTGGAAGGAGGAGAGGAGAGGAGAGGAGAGGAGAGGAGAGGAGAGGAGAGGAGAGGAGAAGAGAAGAGAAGAGGGTGTTAATCCAATCTGGATCTGTCTTCCTGCTGAGAATCCCTTGTGGGGTGATTGCAGTCAGCTGATGGTTATGTACACAGGGTTAATTGAGCTTTGGTTTGTCTTCTCTGGTTAAAGTGAGTTTTTGATCTCCACTAAGCCCTTGACCATTGTCATGGCTCGCTGCCAGAGGAGAGGGAGGCTCTCAGTGCACAGAGCCAGAGGGACCGACTGTGTATTATTAACATATGAGCAGGGAAAGGCAGGTTTATATGTATAGCACCTGACAGCCCAGAGTATCTGAGCGAGTAAGAACTTCACATACCACTAACCACGTGTCCTCAAACTTTGAGGCTCTCCCCAGTGTGAAAGGAGCTTGTTTGGGTGTGAACAAAAAGCGCCCCAACATTTCTTATGGGCCTTACTAATGCTCTTGTGTCTGAATGGTAGCAAACTCATGAAGCTGGAATGTCTGGGTGTCCAGATTCTTTTAGTATGCGTTTCTGTTGCTTTATTCACTTGACAAACTGTAAAGCTTGTGTTAGATGTGTTCTTCCCCTTTGGCTGAGGGTGTGATTTAGGATTGTGTTTATGTTTATGAAATATGTGTTCATACAGTCTAGACTGCAGCCCAGAGAAGTGTGTAGAAAAGCACAAATGACACTGACGCAACTTTCCCGAAAGTCCCCATCTTCATTCTAGTGAATTTTGGCTACATTCTTTTTTTTCTGCTATTCTCTTTGTCTCCCTCATATATGCACATGCACACGCACATGCACACACAGGCTGGGGGTAGGTTGATTCACAATGTACAACACATGACAAATCCATAAAACTCTGGACCAAATGTGACTTCAAACCGCCCCAGGACATAGACCCACAAACACACACATTTGCCACACAAAGAATTGCACATACTGTCTGTTTTCAAGCAACTGCAAAGGCTCAATGTGCAGCGACAGGATGAAGGAAGAATAAGAGCACTGACACACAATCAAGCACACACAGTAAAGCACAATGATGGACGAAGACAGGATAACAAGTAAAAACCTCAATAATTATTTCCTGTTTTTATACTAAAAGGGTATTTGTCTCACTACGCTCACAGCAAAAGTGACAGACATCACGGAAGATTACGTGAAGTAGAAGAGGTCGAAGTCGGAACTAAAAGCTTAGGATCAAGTAGAAAAGTGCAACACAAAGTGCCAGTCAGACATGTTATCTGTTGAAGGTGTTAGGAGGCGCTCTCAGGAGACTTGAGTCCTCAAGAGGTTCTTAAAGATATTGTGGGACCTCCCTGCTCTTTTATAGCAATTGGCAGCTTGTTCCACTATTGATGAACCGAAAAAGAGAACAGTCATGACTGCGATTAAAGGTTCAGTGTGCAAGATTTAGGTGAAAGGGATCTATTGGCAGAAATTGTATATAAAATAATCCTTGTGATGTTTTCACTGGTCTGTTTCACCTAAATTGTACGAATTTTTGTTTTCTTTACCCTAAAATTGAACCTTTACATTTAGTACAACTGAAGGTTACAACAGGAAGGGGAGGGGTAATCAGCTGCAACACACAATTTCACCACTAGATGTCACTAAATTCTACACACTGAACCTTTAAAGCCGTTTTCAGACATGACCTATAGAGGATGTCTGCAGAGTAGGGTCTGGACTTTCTCTGGAGTTTGCCTTTCACACATGAACAACACATCGACACCGGCGTCTGTATCTTCTACGTGTATGGCTCCGCTTTTTCATCCTGAGATATTTGTTTTCTTCTTTTTTTTACGTCTGTCGTGTGTTAGAAACTTCATCAACAAAGCCACACACTCACACCGGGATCTCCTGCTGTGTTCTCACATCGGTTCCCTCGGACATTCTGCATTTTGGCATTTCTGGAAGCTGCTTTAGTGTGCGCAGATCAAATGTTTTCCTTTCATTTCCTTTGTTGGTATTTTTAAGAAATCCACCCAAACCGATTGTTTCTGACATCTCCACCTCTCCATGGACTTTACAGCCTGCTGGGTTTTATTAGGAGGAGATGACCCACCCAAAATAAATACTTGCCTGAGCCACTACTACCAGCGCCGGGCAACAAGGGAAATAAATCCTCTCTTCCTGTTGGGAGGACCCTTCCCTAACACGCATCTGGCAGGAATAGAATAGAGAGAATGCGTGAGATAAATGCAGAATGACAGTGATATAACCGATGAATTTATATTCCCCCTCTGCGTTTTTTCGTTTGTTTCTCACATCACATGCAGCCGTTTCTACTCACCGTTTCTGCTTTCTCTCTCTCTGTCCAGTTTCCATCCTTCTTTTTCTTTTCATCAAAAACTTTTGGATTAATGCTTCCACGCACACCTTACAGCTTTCACATTTTGGTTTTAACATTTTTGCACATTTTAAATGAAAAGTCATGTAATTTTGTTGAGGAGCTTGTACTAATAATTGTAATGGTTGTTATCCAGGAGGGCAGCTGTGGCGAAACTTATCAGAGGAAGGTGTTTCATTTTCGGGCTCTGCATGACGCAGTGTCCGTGATAATAAATTCAATTTATGTTAAAAGGCTTTGAGTGGTCATTAAGACAAAAAAAAATACAGTCCATTTACCATCATGTATCAAATGATACAGGATTAGTATTAGAATAGTGCTTGTTCTAAACCTGCCTGCGTGGAATGTTTTGCTCTCTTGACCTGTGGAGCTACTTCAGAATTATTCCTTGTCATTAGTGAGTCCTCCTCAAACAGTTCTACAATATATTGTCACGTTTTGTTGTTTGTGTGCTCCACGTTGTGTGCAGAGATGTGTGGTTTACAAATAAGTTTGAATGATTTACTTAACTGCTGTTATTTTTCATACGTTGCATGTCGGCTATTTCAGAGGTCTGTGAAGCAATCTACCCGATCTTCAGACCCAAGTTCAGAATTTTTCAAAATAAAAACTCTACAGTCCAGCTTCAAAAACAACATTGTGCGATGACTTTAAAGAAAAACTGCTAAAGAGGAAGTAATTCCATGAATGGCGGAGATCAGCACCCACGACTCCCGTGAATGTCTCTGCCAATTCGCTATGGTGAAATAAAAATAATCATATCATCAGAATGATCCGGTGGGACAGATAGTATCGGCCACAGGCAGCCAGTTGCCAACCACTGCTGTGGTTTATCTGAGGACGTAGAAGAAGACATATTCAACCTGGTCCGCAGACTGAAGGCACACTGCCACTGAAAGGGTGGTGATGCTAACAGGAATCTGTAATGTATACACTCGAGTTGAGGACTCCATCTGAAATAGAATTCAGAATCAGTTTTTATTTAAACCATGTTCCAAGTGGTTGGATCTTCCCCTTTTTCTAAATGAGATGGTGCAATATTTTTTAGACAGTATACGCCTGAATTCAGCTGTACATGCGGATGTACAGCATGAGTCAAGTTATGGAAGTCCAATCACATGGCTTGTAAAATGCTTCCTCTCATTTCTCAAGATGGCAGGACAGGAGCGCTCTGTGCACAGCTGGCAGAGGCATTAGACACAAACACACTCACCCACACACACACACACACACACACGCACACACGCACGCACACACACACACACACACATCTGCTCAAACACTCACCCGTCACGGTGGTAAGTGAAAATCAAGAGATGTTTTGATCTGAGAGAAATAGAGGGAAAGAAAAAGGAAAAGAAATCCAGATATAGTGAAGAGCTGAAGGACGAAAATTTTAAAAGAGTAAAAAGCTCTGAAAGGAAGGAACCGGTAAAGAATAATGAAGGAAGGCGCAGCAGAAAGGTAATAGACAAACTGTACAGATGTGCAGGGAGTGTTGCAGTTTTTCACAGTGACTGGTTGAGCTGCAGAGGAGCAAGGTCTCGTCAGTCAGCAGAACATGATCTGTGTGAGGTGCCGCCCTGTGATTTCCCCGCTCTACGACTCACTAACCTCCACAGTTCTGCTTGTGCAGCCAGAACAAAACCCCTGAGAGGGGAGTTGAGGGGTGGGGACAGAGGGCAGGAGATGAGAGAGGAGGGAGGGTAGACTTTTCTCACGCTGCCTTAATTTTGGGAAATTTTATTGTTACAGTTTGGCTGATTCTTTTCATATAAAGTTGCCTTTAATTGTTCTTTCCCTTTGATTCACATGTGATTTTTGGTGCAACAGATGAGAATGTTGGCACTGTAATAGATCATTTGTGCAGTTCACACTCACAGTTCCACGCACAGCTTTGTAGCCTCCTAAACATTCCGTTTGTTCAACAGAGGAGTTAATATTAAAAGCAAATCATTTTGTGGTATATATAATTTCATCAATGTGTTTTCCTACTCATGATGTTTTCTTAAGTATTAGCATCTAAAGCCCACTGATCTTACGGTAGTGAAACGGTTTGCCCTGGACTTAAAAAACACAAACAAAGTAAACCATGAAGCTGAAGTTACTCTACATTTAATGTCAACAAGTTCAACAGTTCATCAATTAATCTACATCCAGTGTTCACACTGTTAACCTTTGCTATATTTTTACAGTTAAATACCACAAAGTACACAGTAAAAATACCATAAACACATTTTTACAGTTAGTTACCACAATTTGCATGGCTTTATGAGTAAAGTGCATGATGCAATTCGTTGTTTACAGTAACTTTCTGTATTTTTTTAGATTGCAGTGACATACTAGTCAAGACATTTGCGGTAGTGCTACCACATGATGTCATTTTTCCATGTTTTATTCTTAAGAAGCACTTTTATTTTGTTGGAACAAGTCATATTTCCATGTTTTATAATGAGAACGGTCTATTTCTTTGTGTTTTGGACCCAAAATTGTGTTTCCTGTGTAAAAATGGTCATTCACCACCAACACCCAGCTGGCCTACATACATACTTTGTAGAGATACCTTAGAGAAACAAGACGGAAATTTGGTCATGCGGGTTCTGTTTTCAATAAATGCTACTCAAACAGGAGGAAATTGTGCATTTGATGGGGACTATTTTCTACCATGGATTGATACAAACTTATTGAGTGACTATTTCCAGCTGCATGGTGGTGCACAGTATGTATATGGGATTGGGTCCATAAGCTACAGTGTGTGTGTGTGTGTGTGTGTGTGTGTGTGTGTGTGTGCGCGTTCATGGTAATGAATAATAACAACTTTATTTGTAAAGCACTTATCTAAACGAGGTTACAAAGTGCTTCACACAAAAGTCCATGGCAAAAGTGAAAGAATCGATTGTAATAAAATATATTCTGTTTAGTCCAATTTAAGAGTCCAATTTAAGAGCCAAATCATAACATAATAAGGTTGAGACCTTAAGTTTGTAGAGAAAAACCCCAAAAAGCCACTACTACAGTTCACAGTTCCCACAAAGGGAGTCTGACTTTTTTCTTCAGTGAAATCTCAAGGTTTCATTGGAAATCAACAACTGACGAGCACTACCGAGCATCAGCAGCACAGGCACAAACGTTAAAATACAGACAGCCTGTACTAATACACAACATGATGCTCCATCATAATGTTCACAAGGCTTCAAACAGTGCATTTATAAGAAACAGATGAGTAACAAGTCTTTGTTGATGCTGTTGCATGGCACATATGGAGCTCAGCTTCTCCTTGGAGCAGTTGTGTCACAGCTTTCGTCTCTGCTGAGTCCAAACACTTTACGATGAATAACAGTCTGACTTAAAATATCTCATGATTATTTATTTATTTCACATCCACATATTTATTTCTCATTAAGTCTTGTTGTATTGACATATTGAGCTCAAAAGGTCTCCCTACTTTTTGTCATATGTTTGAAATTAAAGTTAACTTTAACTTTAACTTCCAATTGTTATTGCTGCCTATAGTAACTACAAGCTAAATTGGGTTTTGTTCAGTTCACACAGACTATCACACATTTGTCAAAGACACACCATATGCACCACATCCTCAAGATTAAAGTGATGACGCTCAGCGATTCTGGAGAAAGATTGGGTGTGTTTTCCAAACCTGCGGGTGTTCATAGTTGATCAAATCAACATTTTTAAAAAGTCATGTTCTTTGTTGTCTGAATGTTTCTTTTCTTTACATGAATAAAGATATTTCCACCACGACATGATCACATGGTTAATCACATTGAGTACATCTTAAATGAGAAGCCAAGTGAGTCAGTGTAGCAGAAGATCACAAGGTAGGGTAAAAATATGTTAGGTCATATTTTAAGGATGCCTCTTATATCATCTGTTAAGGGACACAAAATAGTTCTATTTTCATCTTCTAGACTATCTCGTGACATTTCTCCTGTTCATCACTGAGCACGTCCCTGACAAATAAACAAAATAAAAAAGTGTTATACACAAAAGAACCCGGCTGAGGTAACAGGCTCTTAAAGAGTAAATAACCCTGAACATCTGCAATGACCTTCTCCTCCAGTGACTGAATTTAAACATGTAAAAAAGCAGGTGGCCTTGTAGCTACGGAGGAGATGAGAGGAAACAGTGAACACCGATCATAGCTGCCCAGCCAACTGATTGTGTGTACAGTATATCTATCTCCACTAACCCACTCAGTACTGCAGACTCTGGCTTGAGCAAAATATGGCAACGTCTGTTTGCAAGATATTTTTTGTGCAGTGGAAGAAAGTAGAGACTCATCGTCCATCTTTATTTAACTTTGTAACAACCTTTTGGCGACAACCTATATTCATCCAAGATGTTTCGATGTTGGATTGAAGCACAGGTGTATATATCAGAATGAATGATGGCTGAAGCTCATTTACCTGCACCAGAGTTAGTGCCTGGTAGCTCACTGTGAAACTTGAATGGAGGGAGGGGAGCATCCTAGTATAATGACAAGTCAAAATGGATATCTCTCTATTTGAGAGAGTTAATTATCATTATCTCCTGTTTATGATCTTGTGGTAATGAAATGACATGCTAAAGTCGACTCAGGGTGAAAAAGATATCATCTGATGTTACCTGCTTCCAGAATCAAACAAAAGCATTCACATACTTTACTTTGTAAAGCAACATGAGGTATCTGGGCCACACAAACAGAAGCTGTTTTCAGAAATGACCTCCAGAGTCCAGAGAATTGTGTCAAAAACTTTCTCTGGAGTTTGCCTTTCGTACATCGACAACGCAGAAGCTTCTCTGCTCAGACACGTTCACAACACAGAAATCTGCGGTGTATTCAGGTGAGGGGTGGTGTAGCAGGCAGAGGCAGGATGTTGTGTATAAATTCCACTGCAGAGTTCAGATGTGTTTGTTTACAGCACATCTACAACAGCGTCAGCCTTTATCACCAAAAGATCTTTGTTTGTGTCTTCTATGGTTATGGCTCCACTTTCTGATATAGAGACAGATTGAGATATTTGTTTTTGTTTAGTTTTTTTCCTTTTGGCCTCATGTCGAATGTTAGAAACGTCGTCAGCACACCAACTTGCTCCTGCAGAGGATCTCCTGCTGTGTTCTCACATTGGCTCCTCCGGACTCTCTGCTGAGTTTATACTGGGGAATAGACGGAGAAACTCCACAGAAAGTCTAAAGGCTCTCACTCAGACATTTGCGTTCACATGTGTACAAGCATATGTGTGTGTGTGTGTGTGTGTGTGTGTGTGTGTGTGTGTGTGTGTGTGTGTGTGTGTGTGCAGACTTTGTCAGCTCTTTCATGTGCCGGCAAACTATATCGTATGCTCCCTGATCCATGAATCAACCCTGGCAGCAGATCATCGGTCTTGTGCTTCCCTCCCATGAGGACTCAGTGTCCGGGGACTCCAAGCAGCAGAGGTGAAGGGCCAAACCTCTAAAAGCAAAGCTGAGCCATGACATCTGACGTCTGAGGTACACCACATATCACAAATTCACTCAGCCTGCAGCCGGGGGAGGAGGAGGAGATAACAGGGAGTCAGACGGCACACAGCTGTCAAACTGAAGCAGGGAGTCCTGGAGGAGTCCAGGCTCACAGTTAGGATGAGTGTTGCACAAGCACAAACTTGCACAAGCATTACTGTAATCTTACTGTACTCGCACAATACAGCAGTGTCAGTATTCATCAATACTGTATTGATTATATCCCATAAATCAAACTCACATCTGGTCAGAGACACATTCTATCAAGCTGAATAATCCTGGATTTACACAATGAAAGCAACAGTAATAACCGCAATCATAGAGAAACTGTGGTCATCATACGATTTTCACACGTGGAGTCATCAGCGTCTTCAAGCCTGAAACACCACCTGTTTGCTTTAGTAACATTTAACCAAAGTCTTAATCTTTCCCTCACCTATCACTGAAATGATATACTAAACATGTCAAATGGATCCCAGTGTTGTAATACATGAATTTGTACAGACAATAAGTACTGTGTTATAACTCTCCCCTTATTTTAGTGAGTTTACTGCTATTGTCACAGTTGTTATTGTCGCAGTAATTGCCTCTCTCTCACACTCATGTCTAGTTATGCCTTCTTCAGTGAATGTGGTGCATGTAGTGTAGTTCATTTGTTGTGACGGCTCAGTGACATCAGAAAGGCATCTCCACACCATGAAGACCCAAACTGCTGTATATTATGATATCAATGTGGACAACTACAGCCTCAGCACTGTGTTTATCTCATAGTTATTCTCAACTGTTCAACCTTGATCTAGTTAAGAGCATAGAAATTGAGACTAACACAGAACTCTCTTTTTTTCGGAAAGAAATACTGCACTAGATATCTGTCCTATAGTAATGTAGATACATTAAGGTAATTTATCACCCTACATCAGTATTTAATTCAGCCTCATATCTCAATATTTTTGACATTTACATTTCATTTTGCTGACGCTTTTATCCAAATAAGTGCATTCAACCATGAGGGTACAAACCCAGAACAACAAGAATCGAGAAAGTACAATTTCTTCAAAAAAAAAAGCAAAACTACAAAGTGCTATAGGTAAGTGCCATTTAAGTGCTACTAAATTGTTAGTTTAAAATTTTTTTTTTTGGACTCCTATGCTGACTTTAGTGCTTCCAAAATTCATCTTGATAATGCTGCAGGCTCCTATGGGAAGCCTCTCTACAGGCCAAACATGTGAGATCTGATCCCACAGACCCCATTCAGAGCTGGGACTCTTTAGGCTGTGTGACTGTAAATGTGTGCTGGGACACATTGAAGGATCAAGTTCTCAGCTGATGACAAAATTATTTTGTATTTTTATTATTTATAAACTTAGTGAACCTGGGAGCAGAAAACAGAAATTGGAGGAAAAAATCTATCAGGTAAATTGTATGGTTGGTTATATTATAGTTTTATTAAAATGGCAGTGAGGCAGGTTGAGAGGCTGTTGACACTGAGCCAAATCACAGGGCTTACCTAAAACCAAAATTCCCTGGAGGCCGGAGAAGTGCCCTCCAGGGAATAGGGTTCCAGAACAGTGATGACAGAAGGAGTGTGGCTGTGACTGTGGAGGCATGACAATGGCCAACAAATGTGTTTCAAAAAAGTTACCAGGTATTTGAAGCAGAACAGGATGATAAAGATGGTAGCTGGCAGCTGGTGGTCTCCTGCACCTGACTTCTCTCCTAAAGATAGAGGCTACCAGTGAGGCAGAGGTGAAGGGCCTCACAGGACCCCCCCCCCCCCTCTGACAGACAGCTCCTGGTGCATATCTGAGCTGAGTCCGGATGCTGCCAATTGAAGTCCCAGATAAGGGACGGGTCCAAAATCTCACAATGAAGAACCCAACAGTTCTCCTCAGGACAATAACACTCCCAGTCCTCAAGGTCCTTCAGACTTCACCTCAACTGACAATGACTGTGTTTACATGTGTTACAAGTGTCCTGGTTCTTATCAGGTTTTAGAAATATTCCACTTGTAAAGTCATATCCCGATTTCAGTGTCCTCTATCAGCCCCGTTTTGAGAAGCCTGTTTTTGATAACTGGATACTGGTGCATGTGTACATCTCATCCAGGTTGACTGACTACTGCTGACGAGCTGAGCAAGTGTAGTCTTCCTCTTCCACCTCTTTCTTGCAATGAGGGGAAACTGTTTTGACAATTGTGCAGCTGCTCTGTTTAGCAATTCTAATCCAGTAAACTAATATATAGTTAACACATTTATAATTTAATAGCCCTTTACTTTGCATCCAAACTCTAGCACCTCTCACCGCCTAGTTTTTATGAGTGATGTCGTGTTTGGCGCTAAATCCTCTAATCTGTCTCTATCCAAAAGGCCCTGCCCCCCCAGCAGTCTGCTCTTTCCTGTGTTCGTGCCAGGAAAACACAGATAAGTGATGAAGTAGAAAAGGAAATACAGGAAAAGCTAAAAAGAGATTATGTTGAGATGCTGTTCTCATCACTTTTTACTTCAGATGTTTCTTTCTTACTGTCAAACATGATTCACTTGTTTTATCATTTCCTTTGTCCAGTTCCTCTGTTGAGTATGTGACAGACACAATGCAAAGTGTATGTTATTGCTTGTTTCTTGTTATTGTTTTTCATTGATGACACCACTTGTAACCTTTGTATTGACATGTTGACAGTTTTTAATGCATTTTATAGCAAGGCGTGTGTGTGTGTGTGCTTATGTAGTGCAGTACATTGAAGAACATTCCATTCTTGTAGAGGCCATGTGACTCCTGCAAGAAAAAATTTCCCCCTTCTACAGTGATATACACACACACACAAATACATGTATAACACCACACACACACACACAAACACACACACACATACACATGGTCCACATGGTTCTCTGCCCACTCTTATCAGCTGTTTGTTCCCATACTCAGATACATCCTGGCCTCCCAACTTTGTTAGACAGATAAACACTGCCTGATCCAAGCTGTTGTTAATCATTATCTTATGTTATTGTGTTAATAATTTTTAAGTTTTGTTGAAAATAATCCTGATCTCTCAGCGTCCCAGGATTAAATCT
Organism: Hippoglossus hippoglossus; assembly: GCF_009819705.1. Classification (NCBI taxonomy): domain Eukaryota; kingdom Metazoa; phylum Chordata; class Actinopteri; order Pleuronectiformes; family Pleuronectidae; genus Hippoglossus; species Hippoglossus hippoglossus. Next base: position 19,185,690 of record NC_047166.1, on the reverse strand, counting down.
AGAGTCCACTGCTGCATATATCATTTCATTCTCTTCCCTGTCCTATGAGTCCTGGAAATTGTTCATGACGCACTTAGAGTTACTCTGTTACAGGAATAGGGAGGTTGGTAGTAATGGGAGAGACACAGGATTTGAAGTATAGTATTTCAGGAATCTGGATCACGGAGGTCAGAGGACGGGTCTGATGACATTAGATCTGTGCTAAACACTGTTAAATAAAACTTGGGCATCAGTTTTTCTGTTGATTATAAACTGTGCTCGCCACACAACATACTGAGAACTTGGAATGTGGTGACAGGCAAAAAATGGGAGGTGGTGGTTCAGATATTTAAATCTTTACTACTGCAACAGTAGCTGTGAAGAAAATCTATCATCTCTCTTCATATCCCTGCTACAGAGTGGTTCTTGCATCAGGCCGTAGGTTCATGACATGAGCAGTAGACAGAGTAAACAAGCCTATCGTTAGCCTGATTATCTGAACCCCTTGATTCTGAAGTTCAACTGAATGTGAACACACCAAAAATACTGCTAAACGCTGCGTGCATAGCGACAGCAAATACAGGAGATCAAATTGGAATCAGGAAGTTAATCTGCTCAGATGAAATTAGTCTTCTGCTTGTCAAGCATTTCATTTTCCAAATAAGGTTGTTCAAGTCCCATTTGAATTATTTTACTCTGTGTTTCTACATCGTAACTTATGAGTAGTTTTGCTCCATTGCTGCATGATATAGCTATTTGCAGCACGCTCACTTGCAAGCTCATGCGAGTGACGTTTGTGCATGTGCATCGCCACTAACACCATAGATTGAATTGAGAAAGTGAAACTATGATTCCTGGATCGGTCCATTTATTTGGATCAGCACCTAAATGTTCTTAACTGTGCCGCATCCTACCACCAAGTTTTGTGGTAACCCGTCCCCTAGTTTTTGTGAAATCCTGTTAACTAACAAACAGACGACAGAGAAAATGAAAATATAACCTCCTTGGTGGAGGTAATTAACCACAGTTATCTTTTAAGAGCAGGATTTCTACTGAGGAGGACTTTGGTTTACTCTCAAAACCCCCCAAAGATCCCATTAAAAACTCCAAAGGATGACACTATGATCCCTGGATTACTTTTTAGGGTTTCTATTCAGAAAGCAGCTGTGTTCCAGTAAGCAGACTGTTGGCACAGTAGAAGGTCTTTCAAACGGAATATCACTTAGCATGTACAAAGTCTGCAGGTTCCACATTTTACTCCTTCAGTAAATATCAACAAATTTCACCAAAAGCGTTTCTCAATCACTGCTTTTTTTGATAAAACTGTCCATGTCGTTAATTTCTTATTCACCTTTCTTCTTCAGAGTTCCTCATGTTTCTTGATTCTAGGGCTTGCCCTTCTTTTCTGTAACATTCCACAAGCTCTACGCATCCTATCCTCCTGTATATGATGGTCAGTGTTAAGAAAAACACCCTCTTCCCTAGACAAACACGGCCAGCATGCAGGGTCAGAGTATAAAGTGGAATCAAACATTGTTTGTCTCTTGGTGAAAAGAAAATGTGAAAGTCAGGGACTGTGTGAATCTGGAATTGTACCAGCCACTGATTTTCATGTGGTAGAATTTGCATAGGTTACTTCGTGGCTAAGACGCTGTGAGAAAGAGTGATATCCTTTGATCTGTGCAGTGTTTCTCATGGTAAAACGGCTACAATCTGTGTTTGTTTGCCCTCCTGGCCTTCAACCACCACTATCTACAAGCAGGACAATGTAGCAGAGACAGTTTGGTCTCTGTGATAGAACTTACCCTGATACATGCCACATTTCCACTTCCTGCTTCCAGACGATGCATCAGTTTTACCGTGTGACAGTAACACTGTATGCTCCAGTAGGCTAGAGTTTTCTGATAGGAGCTCCTTTTTGATTTTTCCTGCCTACATTTGGATGTTTGACTGACTGACCCTCTGTCAGAAGGTTTAACTATACAAATACAGCCACTGCAGCACGAGAACTCATGTGTGTCTGAGATCATTCTAACTTTGTCTCTCTGTCAGATTAATATTATGGTGGAACTTGCCCAAGATTTTATTTCTATAGCTCATATTCACAAATGGAGAAATGACAGTTTCTAACATAGATGGAGAGGTGTATCAATGTTTAAAGTATTTATACAAAAGAACAGAGATGATGGAAGCAGCAATGACAATTGTAGCAGTATTGCCAATAATATCAAACGCACCTTCATATCAGCCAAACACACACACATGCACAGCTTTCCACTGTTGGAGCACCCAGCTAGAAAACGGGCACAACCAGATGTTTATCTCCAGTAACCAACTCCTAATATCTGCAAAGTGGTTGTTGATAAAAAAACACATTATTTAGTTCCGTCTTTTTGCCAATTTCCTAAATATATATTGGATGGAAGGCCAGTTTTGTGAGCATGATAACATGCTGACTTTAGCATTAAGCTTAAGGTAACACTATGCATATGTTCGGATTCTTTTCTGACTGATCGGTCCCCATCTCACACTCAAAGCAAAGTCTTTGCTCGAATCACACTTTGCTCGAGTTTTTTTTCTTGTCCAACACTATGTTGTTTAAAAGTTCAGTGTGTAAGATTTAGGTGAAAGCATAAATTGAATATAAAATAAACCTAGTGAAGTGTGTTTTATCTAAATTGTACGAATTGTTGTTTTCTTAACCTAGAATGGGCCCTTTATATTTAAATACTTTATATTTACATCAGCAGCGGGTGCTATCTACGGAGGCCGCCATGTTTTTTACAGTAGCTCAGACTGGACAAACTAAACACCTTTTGAGTTTTTATGACAACTGGAGGCAACTGAAGGTTCTCTTTCATGGAAGGGGAGGGTGAGGTGAGGGGGATTTAGCAACTTTTCCATTAGATGTCACTAAATTCTACACTGTGAACCTTAAAATACCAAATGCACTTATGCCCATCTGAGTGCCTGTGTGTGTGTGTTGGTCTTAAACTGGGGTGTGGTCCAATGCATTACTGTGAATTGCTATCGTAAGGCACTGCATGTGAACCATGTGGTAAATAGTGAATATGGCCAAAACAGCACGAAGCAGATTTTAGCCACTTTTCACACCTTTGGCCAACATGTATTACTATGGCTAACTTGTGGCCCACATCTAGCAAACAGGAGTTTCATCAGCTCCATTATTCCACACAGTATGTGGGCGGGATCTGGGCCAAAACAATTTTTTTTTATGTGGAGTTGAAAGTAATTGTGTTTTTGACCAATGAAAACCTGAGACCTACTTGCCAAATCCTCCCATAGTAGACATTAAATATATTTCTCTAAGCTGTGCTACAAAGCATATATTCATTCATACATTCATGCTCCCTGAAGAATGAACCGTTCTCATTTTGGACTTTCCTCTAGCACCATGGTGGCGAGAAAATGGCAACCATGCACACAAGGTATTTGATTATTTAACAGGCATACGCACATGAACTTTGCTGAGCACAGTAATGCTGCCAAGAGCATAAACCCTTTACCATTTGGTTTAATTAGAAATGGAATTTAGCAGAATATAGTATTTCACTGTCGACAACAGATAAGAGTGAAATGAGAAGAGGCATTTGAGTGAACAATGCTGCTTCCTCAGCACTGCTGGGTGGAGGATGTCACTGGGTGGGAGAGAAGGGTACTTCCCGAAGCATTTAGGAACTGCTGTGTGGGGATATAATGAAAAGGTCTTAGGTTTCCACTGGGCCAGTGTGGAATGAATGACCTCAATATTTTTATGGAGACTCAAAACATCAGTGTGAACAATGGACAGAGAAGAAAAGCATTGGAAGAAAAGACAGAAAACAGACCAGCACCATCAAATGTCATCTAAAAGTATGAAGTGTCCATAGTGAAATGGTTCCATACGTGCTTCCATACCACTGATGCTTTTATGTAGATGAGCTGCTGTCAACAACATATTGTCCATTCACGTCTCCCTCTCTGCCATGTATTCTGATTATTCAATAAACATTTCCGCCCAAATAATGTACGCTGCAACATTAGCTGACCCTCAATCCACAAGACAACAGGTGGGCAGGCTCTCACCGGAGGCTTTTCAACACTCTGCAAACTGCTGCTTTCAATTAGCGGTGTGAATGTGTATGTGTGCAAGTGTGAGAGGCTCGGGTTAATGTTTACGCCCTTTTCTGAAATCCCATGTGTCGTACTAATCACCTCAGGATGTGTAAATTAAAGAGTGACACAACTGTGTGTGCGTGTGTGTGTGTGTGTGTGTATGTGTGTTTGTGTGTGTTAGAGACCTGTGAGGATAAATGGGAGCAGCTGTAGGAAATACTGCTGAAGCTGTAGACCAGACCCAAACTAAGGGAAACCCAAAGTGGGCCTCATTTTGTGTTACATAGTAAATAAAAAACAATGCAATGATATAGGGATTTCCTTTTTGCTTTGGCTGGTCTGCTCAGCTCAGACGCTTCACCTGAAAACCTGTTCTCGATCTCTGACGTAACGCTGAGTGTGATTACTCTTGATCGCGTCCTTGATGTCAGAATATAAATACAGTTTATTCTTATTGGAGGAACAAAGTATCTCAAAACAGAGCACTCTCTGCTTCCGGGCAAGTATAAAAATTCCTGCATAAAGTAGAGACATTAAATAGAAAATATTTGACGAGAAAAAGTTAGTCAAATGTTTGTTCGTGCAGCATTTAGATTTTTTTTGCTTTTATTGTTTGTTGCGTGTGAGTCCTGGGAGACACTGGAGATCTGTTTTGGGTCACAAGCTGAAAAAGTATTGTTACACAATCCCCTCTTTGAGTTGAAATAACAACATAATGCATCAACGTATCTATGAACATAGTAAATAACTTAAAATAACCATTAGTCACAAGGATTTGTTTACTCACACATTATTATGTAGTATTACAGCATAATGGGGGGAAGGAGGTCATGGCCTCTTGTCAAATGCCTTCAAAATGTCCAAAAGTTAATTTTCTCACCTCAAAGTCCATTTACTGCGACTCAGATGAAGGAAAGTGACGTGAAAATAGATGAATCAATGAATATGTTTGCTCAAGCTCAAGCCTTCAGTCTGTGTGTGTGTGTGTGTGTGACCGTCATGAGGTTAAGTTTCTGTTTAAATTCTTTCAGTAATGTCCACAGCTGTTGTCAACATTCCATACTGGAGTCTGCTGGACTTCCAGGAGCTAGCGCACACACACACACACACAGAAAAAGAGAGAGAGAGAGAGAGAGAGAGAGAGAGAGAGAGAGAGAGAGAGAGAGAGAGAGGACATGATGACTTAGCAACACAAAATGTTAACTACTCGCCTGAGAATATTTCACAGCTGTTCATACAATACAACATACTATTAATATAATAGATTTGCAGCAGTCATTCATCATGATGATCATATTATTCTCAACCTCTCTTTTTTCTGGGGCTGTCCCATGAAAGTCGAAGTGTTGAATCACCAGTTGGACCAAAGTAAGTACAGCCTACTCTTTGGTCCTTCTTAGGACTTTTGCTCTAAAGTGAACGTTCCTCACTTCACGCTACTTTGGGGGGTAAAAATCGTTCCACTGCGTTGTTCCGCTTGTCTTGCTCAATTAGTGCAGATGCCTGTGATGGGTACAGGCAGCTGTGGACCTGGAACCAGGGTGAATCTGAGGCAGAAGCAGCCACCCAGTCATGCTCAGGATAACGTCATCTTCTTCCTCCTGCTTGGTGGTGAAGTGATGAAGTTAAAGCTCACAGCTACTTTATACAGTACAGCCCCCGGCTTTTGTTTGATATTTAGTTTTGAAAAAAGATTTTGTTAAATATATCTGATCTGTTATTAGCATGACCAGCACACATGAGCCTGGAGAGATAACTTGGCTTGTTTGCCATGTACAGTGAATGTCATTGTCACAACGAAACACCACTGAAACCTGTTCAAAAGTCTGGCAATTCAATAGCGTCTTGCTTATTGATATTTTGTATGAAAAAAGGAATGAATCATGGATTATTTATAAATAACAGCCAAATATGGTAAAAAACCTTTGGTCAGTAACTCTTAACATTTCCTAAGGGCTGATGCACACTAGAGGATTTCAAACTCTTGACCGATTTAAAAACTGTGGGAGACCACAGACAATGATTTAATCAGTTTTCAATCTTATAATCGTCAGAACACACACTTGCCGTTTGTAGGAAACAATTTCACAGTGGCGAGTCCAGAGACTTCAAATATTCAGAAGTGTCAAAATTGAGTCTAAAATCTGACAGATTGTCCTCAAGTGTTCAGCGACCTTAATGTACCGAGTAGAGAAAGAGATGAAGAGTTCCACCGCTTCATACAGGAGCCTACGCTCTGCCACAGCCCTGGTTCTGGACATACTTGAGTTTGTAATCCTGCTGAATGGGGACGCTGGTCATGTCACTTTTTTGCTGCGTAATAATTGTCATGACACAAACATACATAGGTATATATATATGTATACATACATGTATATACACTGTATATATATACATATATAATGAAGGTGTGTTACCTTGTCAGTCGTCAGTAAGCACACACTGTCCATCAACATTAAGGGACTACTACTGCTTCAACAGTGTCTCTGCTGCATACATATGTGGTTTTAAAACAAGGGGCAGAAAGCCACAAACTGTTGAGCATGTTGTCATGGTGACAAGTGATTACAACCCATAGGAATGCAAGTGTGATGATAATGAGAAAGAGACGGAAAGTGGGCAGATCTGACTCACTTGTTTCAATAAGGCGTGACAAGCGTGTGTGTGTGCGTGTGTGTGTGTGTGTGTTTTCTGCTGGCAGTTGATGTCATTAGATTTTTTCCAGTTTAAAATAATCTGGACATACAGGATGACAGTTTGTAATCCTGCTGTAATGTTGTGTTATTACTGTTATTCCTCTCAGTTGGCTAGAGGGGCGTAGCGGGCTCTGTGTTTGATTGACAGCAGCTGGAGGGGCGGGTGTTGTTGGTGGTGTGGAAGAATAAAAACCACACCGACCCTCGAGATAAGCTGCAGATGAGACGTATACTTTTCCCCAGGGAATGTTTGTTCAGTCGCTTGTTCAACAAGTTAAGGTGCAGGACATGCGTTAATGTTTGTACAGTATATGTAGAAGGACACTTGAGTAAGCATGATCATGTTCCTCACAGTCTGTGGCGCTTGTCTTGTGTAGCTGCTGCCGTCTGGCTCAGTGTGACAGTCTGCTCTGCCTATGATGCAATGCTGACCTTGCTGCTCTGTCAAAGTCAGTTCTCCATGTGCATAAATGGCCACAAGAAGAGTATTAGGTCGAATGATTTCAAAACCAGCGGGTGCCATCATGGACCCAAATAATATTGAGTATAGAAACAAAAGCCACATTCTCACAAAGCACCATCATCATATGTGGTGAGATGTAATATGTATCCGCTGGGGTGTACGACTGCATATGGCCTGACAACAAAGAACATGAAAGAACCAGATACTGATGATAAAATGTGCTTTAAATTTAGTCTTTAATGTGTTAACAGTAGTCCAGGTTTACACTGCTCTGATCTGCCTCTGGTGGGAAATCCTTCGACCATCAACTTCACCTCAGCCTGCGGTTAAATAAACAGCATCCTTACATGATGTCACCCTCAACCCCGAACACATGAACATGAGAGCAGGCAACAGCTGGAGTGAGGTACTGTACAAGGATTCAAAATCTGACCGGCAGGGTTTCAGTCCAGACAAGTGTTGACATTTGGTGTAAATGTAGAAGTTTCCTGATAACTGTTCTTAAAGCTCTTCCTGCGACCTCGTCCAGAGCTTGAATAATAACATGAAGAGGAGAGTTCTTGATTTGGCAGTTGAATAAAATCACCAAACATCTGCACACAGATAATAGTGTTAATAAGCTCACGTCGAGGAATAATATATAATATGTAACGATTGATATACATCATATACAGATAATGTGTAAGAAGACACTAATGTGTAAAATGACATTTCATTGAAAACAGTGCAAGTAATGGAAAACATTTATTTTACATTTGAAAATGTGTGTCCTTCAATTTCTGAACAACAAAGGATCTAATGGATGGATTTTTATTTTACGTTGTTCTTTAAAATGTTAAGAAAAAACACCTATGTTGTTGTGACTTAAAGGTTGGTCCTCATCCTGACTTATCTTGATTAAAAAATAACCAGCTTGTGGCAGTTGAGCTATTGAACAACAGCGGACAACATGAATGATTTTTGATTGCAGAGGTCCCAAAACATGGCGTTCATGTTTATACATCTCTTTGATCCAAAGAAGAAAAACATGTACTATATGAAACAAAACGTTTTTTATAATATTCTTTCAATAGCGCGCTGAATCAAAATGACAGTTAAATGACTTAACTGGTTCCAAGTTTCCATTATTGCAAAACTCTCCTGGCACAGTCAGCGTCACACGATGCTCCAGAGAACTTGACACATGCTAAACATCAATAGCTTGTTATGACGAAGAATACTGTTGAGATTTGATGAGGCCGCTTTGCAGGTGTTAACCAACATGCTAACTTTGTAACTCACACAGCCTGTTAAATGTACAACTGCTAGTGTTATAGCTGGAGTTAATAGTGAACACACAAACACACACACACACACACACACACACACACACACACGCACGCACGCACGCTGGGCATCAATTAAATACTAACAACCACTTAATCTGGATCGTGAATGCAACACATGTGCACTCAGTGAGAAATGTATTATTATTATTATTATTATGGTTTAGAGGCCATGTATCTACATGTATAAGATATTTAGTGGCTTTTGTATGCAGCAAATGGAATAAAGGCTGGTCCAAACACAAACAGAAGGTTTGAGGGTCACATGGAGACTGCCTGTTATAAAAAGAACTATGTGTAAAGTGCTATTTTTATTTAGGAGAGCAGGGAGTATTTTAATACGACTTGGATGCAATAATGAGGAAGTAAACAACCCTGGATTTTGTTGTGTGTATCCACAGCTTTTTCCTCTTCCTCTCAGCCATAGAGCTCAACTGTTACGCTAAACCCACCTGTGAACCACACTGTTGCACTGGGTGACATGTTTTTTTTGACTCACATACACTGTCCTGCAGCCACAAATTCCCAGAGCCAAATGTGGTTTCAGCTGCAACTCAAAATACTCCACCCAAACTTTCCTCCTTTTTCTGATTTCCTGATCGAGGAACATGTTCTAACTAAAACTGTAAACATCCGTGGAATTTCTTAGGTGCTTTTATTTGAGTAAATGTAGGTACATACAGTGTTTGTGAGCAGATTTAAAATATAAAAAATATTCAATAGGATCAAAAACATAGTCAAAGCTCTATTGTCTTGTGCTGTATAAGTTAGTTTGTGTCGGCTACAGGCTTTATTAACAACAAGAAAAAACTCACATGTTAAAATGAGAAACTATTATGAAAACGGTCCATTGTAAATGTCCATTAGGATTTTGAGCAGCACTCAATGGATTTGATTTTAATGTGCCACACATGTGGTTCAGTCACACAACTCACGCTTGAGATGTTTATTGCAGGAACAGAACTTAGAGTTTGTAATCCAGGCTGCGACTTCATCACTTACCCAGATGAGACATTAATATAATGCGAAGTCATGAGCAAATATCTTTAACCCCCCGTCTCAGCCTGCAGGTGGATGCTGTGGTGGATGGGCTCAATCGACTGGGAGCTATACTGACGAGGGCAGCAGAGGCATTGACAAGCAAAGGGAGAGATGGGAAATCTTTGCAGTTTAAAGGTTCAGTGTGTAGAATTTAGTGACATCTACTGGTGAAGTTGCATGTTGCAGCTGAATAACCCTCACCTCACCCTCCCCTTCCAAAACATGACAGAGAACCTGTGGTAACCTTCAGTTGTCATAAAACCTCAAAAAGGTTTTTAGCTCGACTAGTTTGAACGACTGGAAAAAAAACATTGCGGATTCCGTGGAGAGGACCAGCTACCGATTTAAATATAAAGTATTTAAATATAAAGGCCAAATTGTAGGGTAAAGAAAACAACATTTCGTACAATTTAGATGAAACACTTAATTTTGTATTCAATTTCAATCTTACACATTGGACCTTTAAATATACCACATAATTGGAAGGGTGTGTATTATAGAGGATTGTGGAGAGTGAGGCAAGGCACATGCAGCGGCGCAGCTTGAGTTGGCTCGCGTCGCTCCATCTATCCACACTCATAGGACTAAAATGATGGACGTTACAGCTGTGTTTTACTTCCAATTTGACTTTATTCATTTCTTTGGAAAACTCCAAAATGTGCTGAAGGGTCAGTAATTAAACTATTCACTCATTCTGTGGAGAAAATAATGTTCAAACCTACGAAACCTTATTTAAAATTTTTCATCATAGAGACATCAAACACAAGCGACTACATTTCAGGTGCATATGTATGAAAGGATGCACAAGTCATCCAACAGCGCAGTGATCTAGCTTCAGTGAGGAGATTAGTAAATTAGCTGCTGCTGCCAGTGTCTGATTATTGAAGCTAATTCAGGTTAAATAAAAGGGGATAACTGAATGTTAAGGGTTAAATCTGTTGATGTATGGGTTCTGTTGTAAACTTGAAATTCCTGAAAGATCAGATCTTGGCAAGTGTTTTGAGTATTAATGATGCCGTGTAACAAAGCAGTGAAAACTATTTCGTCATGAAAGAATGACGACAGAAAATGAATGAATGATTAATACTAATCAGTAACTGATTATTCTGTAGTTGATAACAGTAGTTAGTGATAAGGTCACAGAAGCACTTCAAGTCCCTACTTGTAAACAAATCATTACTATTTACGACATGAAGCCAAAAATTGTTCATACTCAGATCCAAAATAAAACACTAGATCTGCCAGGTGGAACCCAAATCAAACTTTGACCCTCCGGGCCCCGAGCTGAAGGAGCTGGACTGCTGTTGAGGGGAGGGCTTGACGGGGGCTGTAAGACTCCAGAGAGTCTGAGTTTGTGGCTCAGTTCCAGTGTCAGTAGAGAGCAGCAAGTCCAGACACGCTGCGTCATATGACCAGACAGACAGGCTCAGTTTTATCATCCCTCTGTCACTGGACTCCGTTTCTGTGCTGCCATTGAAAAACAAGAACACTGCCAGCGATGCCACTCAGCAGTCTCAGAGCTCATCAGTCACACACATGTAATTGGAGATAAATAAAATAAAATGATCTGTGCCTCATTTCAAAGCTTCCATAATGTGATACATATTTAATGAGAATATAACAATGGAACAGCCACATGGTGAATGTTACTTTTATCAACCATAAATCAAATGGCTGCTTGGGCTGTGGATAGCTGTAACAGTTAATTATAAATGTTGGGGTTCACGTTTCAGTGTGTATGTTGTCAGCTCCTGGCCCACACAGGCTGCACTCTGGGTCTATATGGTGGTGTGAGTTGTAACAACAGAACTCTCTGTATTTGATGTTAACTCACACAATCTGTGAATGTGCATTAGACGTCCAAGTGAGTTTTATTTGTTGTAAACAAGTATTGGTAACGTGTATCAGAGTTACTGATGCACCCATCCCTGGTCTCCCTGCAGTCTGGAACTCTTAGGTATAAGCCTTCACTTCAGTGGAGCTGCTGGCAACATTTTGCAGCCCTGAGTTTATGTAAATGTATACAGAGGTGTTTACTGTTCGGATTTCCACTATTTGGAAAGGTAACACACACACACACACACACACACACACACACACACACACACACACACACACACACACACACACACACACACACACACACACACACACACACACACACACACACACACAGGGAGAGAGAGGGCGCGAGAGAGGGAGAGAGAGAGACCTCCCTCCCCCGGTTTCCTGACATAGCAGAGCGTGTGTGCGTAAAGTATGTGTATGTGTGGGTTCAGCAGTGAGCCTCCAGCTGCTGAGCGGAGTGGAGCGCACGGCGCAGCGCACACACCACACCCGTTCCTCCCCCGGGCTCTCAGAACCGTTACATTGAATCTGAATGACAGTGTCTGGACGCAGGACGCAGGAAGATGGAGGGACAGCGCAGTTTTCTATCTTTACGCGGAGCTTTATCTGTCTTCTTCCTTGCTGCGCTGCTGGAGACCGGGGCTGCTGGTGAGTTACGCATATCCTGAACTCTAACAACACTCCGCCGTGACCTCACCACGGCTAATGTCAGCCTAAGTGTATTTAACAACAAACCCAGTCTCTGTAGTTTTACGCAGCACGTGAAACATTCCTTCTGGCGCGTTACGCATGGATCTCCTGAGAACCGAGGCGCAACAGGTGACTCAGAGCAGACTGACACATGCTCTGTTATGCTCACTCCTGGCCGCTCCTATACAGCAAAGTATGGAGCCTTGTTTCAAACAGCACATGTGTGGTTTAAACATTACATGACTTACATGATAAATAATTTGTTCGTAACAGAAAGACCTGTCAGTGTTCCCTGGAATCTGATCATGGTTTATAGAAGTTTTTTAACAGTGAGGCTGAATAACATTTCTGGTGTTTATCTCAAAGCGGACATCCGATTTTGGTATTCAGTGCAAGATAAATGCCTTGTGACATATTGTTGTATGAGCCTTACACTTCAGTCAGTCAATCAATCAATCAATTTTTATATAGCCCATATTCACAAATCACAATTTGTCTCATCGATCCTAACAAGGTGCAACATCCTCTGCCCTTAACCCTCAACAGGGGTGAGGAGAAACTACCAAAATCTCTTTAAACAGGTTATTAAACTGAACCTCAGAGAGAGCCACATGTGAGGGATCCCTGCTGAATGGACAGAAGTGTAAAAGATGCTGCTGGAGCAGAGCTCTTCAATAAAACAACAGTATCTACAGCATTCATAAGAAAAGACAGTGTCTAACATAAATGGAGAGGTGTATCAATGTTTAAAGTCTTTATACAAAAGAAAAAGTCTGACAGAGATGAAGGGAGCAGTAATGACAACTGTAATGATAGAGGTATAGTGAGTAGGCGCATTATGGTCAACATTATCAAACATTATCCAATTGGAATATTAAACTGTGGGAATACCCCTTTAATGCCTGAAAAAAATATTAAAAATAAAATTCTAAAATATATAAATTTATTTGACACTATCTTTCTGTATTCTTCAGCAGATTTGTGGTCCTGGCTTTTTTTTCAAGTTAATTTACTAAAGCTACATGATGTTTCATGTTCATGTTTTATGAAATATTCAAACCCAGTCATGAATCGTTCAATCTAAAGGAGACATTCTACATCTACTGTGCATCATTTTATACACATTTTCCAGACATTTAGACAAACACATTTGTTATCTTTGATTGAATTGATCACCACTTCGGTTTAGAGTTAAACTCTGGGGTTTTAAACAATGCACTGCTGCGCAGCACGAGTTGTTACTGAATTATTTATTCCTCAGTTCCTGTATGATGCTACTGTTGGGGATAACGCTTTTAAGCTTTATCATAAGTTATTTGCATGGTTGTAGTTCTACATTGAACCCTGCTGTAACCTAAACCGTGGGTTAAAGGGGACATTGTATGCCCATTTTACCACAAGTTGATATGGTTCCTTGGGGTCTTAATGAAATGTCTGTAACATACTTTGGTCAAAATACCACAAGGATCATTTAAAACAGCACCCTTTTTACCCTGTATAAAACAGCCCTCCACAGAGTGACCTGTTTTGAGTGCCTGTTCCTTTAAATGCTAATGAGCCAGCTCCCCCCTCCCCCCTCTCCCCCCATGATTTTAAACAATATAAATTACATATTTTATATGATATAAATTATCAAATATGTATTCCCCTTCTGTTGTCCTGGAGTTTTAATTTTCCCAATCACATAATTAAATGTCCCCCTCTGCCCATCCACTACAAGCACACAAGCAGACAGACAGAGAGAGAAAGAGAGGGGTGTGGGGGGGGGGGGCTATGAAGACCATCATTTACCCCCGAACCCCGACATTCAACGGGTACAACAACAAGCGGAGAAAGCAGAATCGCGGGCTGACCTTATATATACAGTCTATGGGGCTGACCAGCGCGGAGAAATGCACGTCCCGTGTGAACAGCCAGGCGGCTGCGCGCTTGAGAACGGCGCTGCGCTTCCTCGCAGCGGCGCTTCCGCGTCCGGTGTACCCCGGCGTAACGAGTGGGGGGGCTCTGTGTGTTTGTGCCAGTGTTACAGTAGCGCTGAACACTGCAGAAGTCTTCCACACTGCTGGCTGTGTGGCGTTGACTCAAATTCCAGCTCACGCATGGGAGAGCGAGCGGTCGCGCCGAGCAACTGCTGCAGCCTCCCAGTCCCAACGATCCAGACAAATGCCACATGTGAGTGAATTGCGGGCTGACCAGCGCGGAGAATGCAGAGTGCCTTGTTACGACACAAAACCCAGGAAGCTCAATCGAGTCACTCAAGCATGACGTTTCTGACTTAGAGGAACTATAACAAAACGCGCGAGTGTTTTTTTCCCAGAGTTTTTGGGTTGGTAGACATGCCAGATACCCACATTAACCTGTAGAAGCACTAACAAAGTGGAATTTGCATGCTATGTCCCCTTTAAGACTTGACTCCATCTGTCATACTGTTACACCTCCCATTTGACAGGTGGGTAGATCGGATACCACCTTCAGATTCAAACTTGCTTTAGATGTGGAAACTCATGTTGTGTGTTGGCACTCGTCTCCTTCCCTTCTCCCTCCTCCTTCCTCTTCTTATTCTACCCTTCTCTCCGCTGTTTGTTCCTGCCCCCCCCCCCCCCCCCCCCCCCACAGAGGGGCCTATTTTGAACCTGGAAATCCCACATACCAGAAGGACTGTGTGGTCATGCTGCATTGTATGTGTCACAAATAGACACACATGCAACACACAGACACACCACACACACACTTAAAGACATAGAGACTTTCACCCACATGCCCCATTCTCCTCCATCAATACACATTGTAGAGAGCACCTCAGGCTGGAGGAGGCTGCTCACTCTACCAGGACCAGAGCAGCTTGACGTTTTGGACAGCAGGGCCTGAATTTGTTGTTTCTATCTTTTCTTTCTTTTTTTACTTTCCTCATGTTTCCTTTCCAGGGAATCTTCATCTTGTCAGGGCAGAGGCCACCGTGTGCTTGTGCAGGTCCTAATCCTTGTGCTTAGCCAAGACGGTGCCAGGACAAAAGTTGTTCTGAGGATGAAAACTTTAAATGATGGCTGAAAGGGAAAAAACAGTGAGAGGACTTTGACTTTGAATAGCTACATGCCTTTGTTTTGCTACAGGGGAATTGTGATTCACTGACTTAGGGCTGCTGCACACAAGAGGATTTTCAACTCTTGACTGATTTTAAAAATGTGGGAGACCACAGACATAATGACAGATTAAATCAGTTTTTAATCCTATAATTGTCATGAACACATACACTGGAGGATTTGGCCACAACGTCAGACCACGCACTTGCCGCTTGTAGGAAAAAAATTCACAGTGGCCATTCCAGAGACTTGAAATCTCACAGAATCTTGCCATATCTTCTTCTTCCTCTTCAGTTCTTTATGGCAGTTGGCAAACAACTTTTAGGCACATTACCACCACCTTCTGAACTGGTGTGTAGCATTCGTGGGATTAAACGTGTCTAAAGAAGAAAAACAAACATGGATGAGGACCGAGGTCGTGTGCTCTGTTTCGCAATAAAAAAAACAAAAAAACATGGGTGAAGTCATGGCTGAGAAGGCGTAGCTATAGATTTTGCAGCGCGAGCTGGAGTTGAGTTGGTTTTTAGTCACAGCTGTACAAGTACGCAACATCCGGTTGGGGACGCTTCCCGGTCAGCTCGTGTGTTTCTTTCCGAGCCGATTTGAGATCGGTGAGGCTCAGACTCAATCGGTAGCATTAAGATTATTTTGTAAAAAAAAAAAACACACTTCAGGATTATTTGGTTAGATATTCGGCACAGAGTAGCCTCCAGTTTGGAACGCCCCTGCGATTGTTAGAGGGGGTAAAACAGGTCTAAAATCATCCTGATTATCCTCTTGTGTGAAGCAGCCTTAAATCAAATTTCATTATGTATTTATTTTACTGTAAATTAGATTAGATGTCAGTTTGTTGATGAGCCCTTATAACTTTGTGATGTGTGTGTGGGCCCCGTGCAGTCCTGCAAATCCCGGATTCCTACTTTGTTAACATGGTCTTTACTGGGATCAGTGAAGTGAAGTGAAGAGAAGAGAAGAGGTTGTTCACCTTAACCACTCTGAGGTGCCTCCCTTGGATTTTTCACCATATTAGTCAACTTCCCCTTTTGCGACTCACTTCGCTGCATCTCCGGGTCAAAGAGAGGAAGGAGGGATGGAGGATGGAACCTGAGAAAGTCAAAGGAGGAGGATAGAGACGGGAGGAATGAGAGGATTAGGGCCAAGACTGAGCGAGGTGGATTAAGACGGAGTTAGAAAATCAGGAGGATAACTTTCAGGAGCAGAGGCAGAGAGATCAACCTCCTGCTGTGGCAGTTATGTGGCCCTGTGCTGCCTCTCTCCAGTTGTCTCCCCTTGTTTCAGTGATCAAAAAGGATTCTTACTTTCAATGTAGTGTCTATGTTGCATTGCTTCAGAAAAGTGTCATCTATTGCAGGGTTTTTACAGCCTAATTTGGAGGAATCTTAGCTTCACATCGGAAATTATGCTTATTAAACTTTAAATATACTATACTTTTAAAAATGCAGACACATGGATTTAAAAACTCAACCTCCTGTGTTTAATGACACTATGTGTTATATGTATCTGGTGTGTAGATTTTTCATTTTTTCCATTCACATTTGAGCAGTGTGGAGCAGTCTTTCCTGCATGTTGGTGATAAATTAGAGTCAAGTTTCCTGTCTGTCCTTCTGCCCACTGTGAGCTCACATCCTCCATGGTTTGGAAAGAGGAAAGGGGGGAAGAGAGGAGGAGGGGGCAGGACATAGAGAGGGATATTTGCGCTGATGGGAAGGGTGTCTTCAGTTTCAGTGCTGATAATGCAAAGTTTTGCTTCCCAGAAGTTGCGAAAATATTGGTTAGGTTTGGAATTTGCATTGCCTGTACGCATTTGTGTTGGACCAAGGAGATTTACTGTTATTTGGGTTCTGTTACGGAGGATGGGATCAAATAATGATATTTTGAATGTTTTTTTGGGGATATGCGAGGAATAGTTTTGCATTTTGAGGAAAGACTATTCATGTTCTTGCAATGACAGATAGTTAACAACATTGATGTTACGTATGAATCAACGTCCTATCAATAGTTTGCGCTATTTGCTGGATGTAGGCTAGTCTGAGCTTTGTATCTGAGCTTCTAATTTTCTTTGTCATATCAGAAAATCAGATATTTGGGCTATTTGGAGGATTTTATTGGAGTTTTATCCACCATTAATCATCTCAGTCTAGACACTGCACCTTTTCTTGTGCAACCATTCAAACATTGGTATTTATCGAGGTTATCCATTGGTTGTTGTGCCAGTTGGCAACAGGTCACGGTAGCGTGATTTCACCTCTGCAGCAACAGCAGCAGAAAGAAATATCAAATTTCAATTATAGCCCCTTCAGGAGCCATCATGAGTAGAGTTAATGACAGTCCACACTTTCCTGTGACGCACACAGGTCACTGCTGTTTTCATACAGTAATTTCTCCTCATGGACCATCAGCAGGAAAAAGTGCAGCAGTAATAAAAGAGAAAGTCAAAGTGCTTTAGCATCTGGAACAATGACCCACATACCACCGCAGACCTGAGTGCACAGTTACCTCTGACTTTGTGAACCGGCACAATATGCCCAAACTTCAAAGTGAAGTAGGTTGTAAAGCTGCGGCCTCTAAGATCAACAGCACTGTTATTTTATCATAAATCCAGAAAATTCAACTGGCATTTTTGGAGTGATGTTTTCTTTTGGCGAGGCAGTCAAACTTAACTGCACTGCAGCGATTTATAAATTGTCCTACGACACCTACAAACCAGTGACATGCTACTTAATGGCATTTCTGGGAGCCTGAAATCTGAAATGAAATATATGAATTGACTTTTAGGGAACATAGGATTTTGCTTTTTTACCATGAATATAATCAGACTCAAGTCTATTTAATTTTTTTCATTTTGTACTCATGCTGCTCATTCAGATTCCTTCGGTCTCTTTGGCACTTTGCTGCACTAAATCAAAAGGTCTGATTTGTCATTTGTGGGTTTCAGCTTTCTGCTTATTCGCACTCACTCCTGCCCCTTAGACTCAGTGTGACAGAATGGGTTTTGAAAGCACACTCCAGTAACCGGGCTTCCTGTTAAATGAATAACCTGGCCTATGCAGACTATGCACACACACCCATATAAACACACACTGTAGCAGGGAGGATGAGTTTGATGACATGTAGGGAGGGTAATGAAGATTCATGCATGTTAAACATGATGTCCTCCCCCAGTTGGGTTTCACAGGTCAGGTCTGCAGACGTGCTTCTCTGTCAGTTGATTTAAGGATAACACAGACTGCACTGCTAGTAGTTGTTTTGTCTAGGTCTTGGATTTATCTTGTGTTGCCTGCTGTTTGTAAGAGAGAGGCCACTTTCATCATGGTGAAGTGGTGTCTGTTAGGCTGCTTTCTAACATGATCCTGTGGACATTCTCCGGCGGGGGGGGGCGGCTGCATGTGTGAAACACAAATGTCCAAGTGAGAGCCTCCGGACTTTCTGCGGACTTTCTCCGGCCAGCTGATTAAGATAAAGTCTGCAGAATGTCAGCAGGAGCAGACGTGACAACAGCAGGAGATCCTCCACAGGATTCACCCCGAGCGAGTGGGGGTATTGATGACGGTTCTAACACGCGACAGACGCAAACATGAAACATACGAAAATAATCATTTATCATGATTTGGTGCTTTACTTATTTCATTTTTCTTCAGGCTCTTATCCTGTTTCATTCAACTACAAAAACACATGTCATTCACTCGTGCAGGGGAGGGATCTGGATGGGCGGGCGAGTGTTTGTGATGTAAATGTGTGAGTTTCTCTCTTTTGGTGAGAGAGAGAGAGAGCCACTGGAAAGAACAAGTGAAGCAAAACACCAAAGGGAGCCTCATGCCATCAGCTAAAAATATTATGCGACAAAATGTACTTAATATTCAAAATAAAGTCATTTACCATGACATGGTCACAGTACGAGTATATTCCACATATCAACCAACTCTATTACAGACTGTAAGTGAGAGTTAAAATGACAGTAGCTTGTTCTGTAGTATTCAGTGAATTATTGCATTAAGCTAAAGTCCAGGTTTGGTCAACACATGATCCAGAACCTGTCCATGATATCCAACCCAACAAGTTGCAGTAACTTAGTGAGATCTAGGCTTAAACTTTGTTGCTGTGGCTCAGGAGGTGGATTCCACTAATCAGAAGGTCGGAGGTTTCATCCCCGGCTCCACTAAATGCCACATTTTATCTGACAGCTGTGTGTATAGGGGATGTATGATAGACACGGTATGAATTTGTGTGGTCATTAATTCTAGTGAATACTAGTGAAGGAGGCTTTGTTTGTCTGCGCCACCCTTAACAAAAACATACATCACTAAGGCATTTTTAACCTCTGTAAACTTTACAATTAAACAAGCTTATGTGTTTTTTTAACCCAGCCCTCTCCTCAGCTTGGAGCAGTGGGTTGGAGGCGTAGGCGGCTCAAGTCAATCTAATAAGAATGAGGAGATAAGATTTTACTGATTATGAGTCAGCACAGGTAGCACGCAATCCATTTAACCACATGTAATACTTTCCAACTTGCCAGAGTGATGAGATCAAACCGCGCGACTCTACCCCAAGACCGATTGTGCTTTCATTATGAAGTGTAAATGAAGACATGGTTGCAAGTAGCTGTTGATCGCAGCTAGAACCTGTTGGACATAACAACAACTTCCACTCAATGAGGTCATGTTAAGTCACTGCCATTTCTAAGTCTGAGCCTTTAGCTGTGTCTCAATTCAGGGGCCACATACTTCGGAGTATGATTGCAATTGACATTGGCTGCATCTTTGATCGGCCGAGTGGACCGCGTCGGCAGAACTGAAATGAGACGGTCTACTCTTCTTATTGCATGAACAGCTTGGCCCCCGCCCATACAGCCGTCGCCCAGCAACAGAGCTACGGACGAAAACGTTCTTCATTCGGTCAAAAACATTGAAAATATTATTTTTGAACATGTGTACCATTAGCTGTTTAGATGAGTACTTCCATTTATACTGACGTCGTCGCCTCGCTTTTTGCCGCCATTACCTCTTTGGGGAAAAAAAGTAGATTTTTTTTATTTCACAGATTTCTCCGTTCCTCTCTTACCCTTCAGAAATTCTGCAGCATTAACAGATCAGTGATGCATAAATGAATTTATAAAAAATTCCATTGTCTTTATGACTCATTTCAAACTGACATGAATCTGCAGTGGTTTAATCTTTTGATGTGACTTTCGATGAAGGCTGCGTATTGATTCTTTTCTGGTTGTCTGTCTGGCTGGTGCAGCGTGGTCTTGGCCTGTTTTCATTTGGCTCCATGGTTTTCCTCAGGCCCCATCCAGCACATTGAGGTGGTTGATTCAGACTCATGCAGTGCAGCCTGATGGAGGTGTCAGCCTGGTTGTGGTTGTCTGTGTTGACAGTTCTTTTAGCTCCTGACCTGGTTGAATTCAGGCAGCTGATGCTTTCATGCAGTCCCAACCAATCTATGTAGTTTAACGTATACATCTGGCTCTGACATGTAAAGCTGAGAAAACAAATATTTTTACACCAACAACAAATCACTGAATATAAACACTACAGATGTGTAACCTACTCAGCTCGCTTGAACTGCTGTAAAGGAAAATTAAATGAAATAAAAATATAATGAAATACAATAATGAATGACCTTATAAAATATCTTGGTAAAATATATGGGGAATAAAAAGAATTTCAACCTGGTTTTAACAATTTGCAATGCATGGAGCATTCCTAAGATCATCAGGCACTTGGTTCCAGTGCTGTGCTTCATTGTGACTCAAAGCTTCTTCTCCATGTTTAGATTTGACCCTGAGCACCACCAGCAGATCTGAGGGGTCTCACAGGTTTCTGATGATAATGATGCTTTAAGTCTCAATTCAGTCAATAAATGTATTTAATTTGTTGCATCATTTACTGATTAGTTAACCAACACTTTTCTGCATCAGGTCAGATTCGATATTTGAGAAAAGTGGTATTAGGGATTGTTTGGTTTTCAGTGTGATAACTGTCCTGACATGAAACCAACCTGACGGATACTTCTGTGTGTGTCCTGCAGGTATGCCGCCTTTTTACCCCTTGAGTCAGCTCTGTAAGTTCTGTGATGTGGAGCTGTCTGTGTGTAGTGGAACAGGGACCTGCATGTCCAACTGCTCCATCACGGCCATCTGCACAGAAACCAACGAGGTCTGTGTCGCTATCTGGTAGGTACCTGCAAATACAGCTGCAAATGACCGTCTCTTAAATGTAATAGATTAGATAAATGATCAGCTCTTGATGGAGACACTGTTAAATGAGGACATTTCTGCTCTGTCTTTGTCGCTAAAAGGAAGAAGAACGACACAGGCTTCACTATCGAAACTCTCTGCCACAATCCTTCCAAGCCGCTGTATGGCGTTATGCTGGATGACTACAACAGCTCCACCTGTGTGATGAAGGAGAAGAACACAACGAGTGGGATGGC
This sequence comes from Hippoglossus hippoglossus, assembly GCF_009819705.1. Classification (NCBI taxonomy): domain Eukaryota; kingdom Metazoa; phylum Chordata; class Actinopteri; order Pleuronectiformes; family Pleuronectidae; genus Hippoglossus; species Hippoglossus hippoglossus. The sequence continues at coordinate 19,163,999 of NC_047166.1, read as the reverse complement.
TCACTTTTGCTCCTGTACTGACGAAGAGTGTAACGACAAGCTGTTATTTTCCCCTAGTGAGTAGTTACATCCTGTAATGAGATTAAAGCTGGAATCATCAATACACAGGGGGTGTGGAAAATATTCAGATGGATGGAAATGCCATTTAACATAAAGCTCCGCCTAATCAATTATAAAATCACTAGATCTTATCATGGAATTTGATAATACGAATCACACACACACACACACACACACACACACACACACACACACACACACACACACACACACACACACACACACACACACACACACACACACACACACACACACACACACACACACACACACAATGTTTGCCTCTTCATTCAGCTACTCTGAATGTATTCAATACACATGTTTAAGCGTTTCATTATGGTTGCTACAGTCTTGTGGAATGACCGTAGAGTGCACCGTCATCTCAAGAGGAAGTGCAGTGGAAACTGTGTATTTGGATCACACGTAAACAACGTTCGGGGAATCCTCAGTGTGGTCGCACACGCTCAGCTGGTTCTGCCGTGTGTGTGTGTGTGTGTGTGTGTTTGGCTGCTGTCCTCCATGGTGCTGAGAAAAAAAAACTGTGTGTCTGTCTCGGCCTGCAAATGCGTGTGTGTGGGTGTATGTGTGTGTAGGCCAGCCACACTGGAGAGCTCAGACATATGGTTTCCTGTCTGTGTTTAACTTGAATCAGAAACATCTCCAGCACATGGTGAACAGGCCCTCAAGACACAGAATGCCACAGTGGTGACTGACAGTGAATTCAGTGGACTGTTAGTCACTTCCTCTGTTACAGCATTAGTAAAGCAGATAGGATACCTCCTGTTCAAACTAAACCCTAACACTCTATCTGCTGTGTATATCTACTGCAAATAATATGGGAGGTTGATGGGAGGCCCAGTGTTGAAACAGACAATCCTTAAATTGAATGAGCTTTTTTTGCTCTCGGGTGAAAAACCTCAGGTGGGGCCTCCTCGTGTCTGTTGCATGAAGTACAGTTTCTACAGCACACTATCCACAGCAGTGTATTATTTTATTGGGGAAGAAATTGAATATGTCTTGCGGAATATAACAGCGAAACAATAAAAAGTGACAGTGTATTGTAGAACTGTTTGAGGAGAACTCGCTAATGACTAAGGAACATTTGTGAAGTAGCTCCGGAGCCTTGAGACAGGACAAGAGAACAGCCAATTCCAAACAGTCAGGTTCAGAATGAATGGGTACTGCACAAGTTCATTCAAAGCACAGATCCATTTTCACTGACATCAACTATCTGTAAGAGCACAGTGCATGAATAAGCTCTAAAATTGAAGCATCAACACTCACTCTTTTTCCTTTGCTACCCGTTACAGTTGGTTGTCATTTTTAGATCTGCTCTTGTTTGCCTGACGTTCTCATGGGGATGTAACTGTCCAATAGGATGCAAACACCTACATGTAACATAGAGACTGACAACTATTCTAGCCATTCATGGATGTGCTGTTAGAATGGGTGACGCAAGTAGAGGGAGATATACTGGGATGCTGTGGGAGACATCTTCAGACTTGGGGGTGACAATTGCTCATGTTACTCTGTTAGTGTTTGTATATTGTCTCACCTTCTGGTCTCCTTGATGCATACAGTCTACATTAAAATCTTCTGCATAAGACATCGGCTGCTGCCTGAGTTCTCCTTTCACCAGCTTCCAGTAAACTTCCATAACAATGACCAGCTCTGTTAGGCAGGTTCTTCTATCCACTGCACACAGTTTGGAAACAAGCTGGAATTTTGAGTGGTGGTCTGTAGCTGATGCCGTCTGTCGCCGTCTGTTAATCTTGTTGCCGTTCCTTACAGTTATTAATTAGCCTGGGACAACCAGGAAAAGCACTCCATACTAAATTCAGGAGGTTCGTTCAAGGATGTGGACAGTAGTTTGTATAAATCATAACCTGTGTCATCCTGTACTCCCCCCTCCACACACACACACACACACACACACACACACACACACACACACACACACACACACACACACACACACACACACACACACACACACACACACACACACACACACACACACACACACACACACACACACACACACACACACACACACCTGAGGAAAAGGGTTGTGATTCCTTCCTCCCATTGAGGTCACATGTAGAAGGAAGTCCTCGTCTGTTTTTTGGAGCACTGCCAGAGCTTAGCCTCACATTGTCTTCCTCCTGCATTACATTCTCATGACGTGCTTGTAATACGGTTTGTGCATGGGGAGTTATGAATCCTGGTGTGTGTGTCTGTGCAGCCAAAAGTATGGAAAATGTCACTATGAGGCAGTTAACACTTACCAGCTTATGTTGGACCAATCAGGGAGAAGTTTATAATTTAATGAAATGTGTGCTGTGATCAGATGATTAAATAGTAAATTGGAGTTGCTTTTTATCAAAGCTGCTCATTGGTCAAACAGCTGTTTCCAGTTGAGAGATAAGATTAGAGAGAACAAATTATTTAATCTCTCTCAACCAGTGTTGCCTTGCTAATCAATCATGCACATGCCATAGGTGGTAGATATAACTATATAAGGTTTTGAAGTTGATGCATGATGCCAAATGAAGGCTAATGTTGCTCTATATGTGCTGGGTGTGTAAATACAAGAAAAAGTAGTTTACATGTTGCGCTGCCCCCAAGTGGCCAACAAATTAATGAATGCAAGTTAAAGATGATACCCAACAGAGAATGTGATCTATCTCTCCGAGCCCCAGGCAGTGGTGGTAGTTTTGTTCGCAGGCAGCATGATGGTGCATTGGTTAGTTAGAACCTGACAATTATCCGAGGCCTCTCTGTGTGGAGTTTGCATGTCCTGTGTCTGTGTGGGTCTTCTCCTGGTGCTGTGGCTTCCTCCCACTGTCCAAAGTCATGCAGTTTAGGTTAATTGTAGACTTTAAATTGCCCGTTGGTGAATGTGAGTGTGAATGGTTGTTGTCTCTGTATGTCAGTCCTGTGATGGGCTGGCTACCTGTCCAGGGTTTACCCTGCCTCATCCAATTTCAGCGGGGAATTGTCTCAGCCCTCCTGGTTGGTTAGTCAGATGGATGGATAGATGCGTGGATTGTGGTTTTGTTTGCTAGTGAAAGGTATGTGAAGTAGTAGGCCGACATTGTCATCATTTTTCAAGACAGTGTGTTAACTCAGTGACAGCGAGTCCCAATTGTATTCTTCATTGATATAAATCATTTCGAACAAATCATATTTACTCAATGTTGGTTTTATTTTTCTCATTTTATTCACCATTAAAGGTTCAGTGTGTAGAATTTAGTGACATCTAGTGGTGAAGTTGCATGTTGCAGCTGAATACCCCTCACCTCACCCTCCCTTTCCAAACATGAAAAAGAACCTGTGGTAGAGAGGACCCGCTCCTGATGTAAAGGCTCATTATAGGGTAAAGAAAACAACAATTAGTACAGTTTAGATAATTACACACGAGTGAAAACATCACTATAGGATTAGTTCTTATTCAATTTCTGCCATTAGATCCCCTTCACGTAAATCTGACACACTGGACAGGTGGCACATTATCCACTGTGGTGTAGAATTGATGGATTCAATCCCAATCAATTTAAGATGACATAAATGGCTCCTGATGCACATAGTGCTACTGCAACAATATTGGTTGAAATGATCATAACTGAACATCATAACTAACTCTAGCTCGGGTTTCTTGTTCATTCAGCATGGACAGTAGTTTTAAAGTGTAAATACAATACTGGAAAACTCCCATTTTAACATGTTTTTTTCTAAACTAGTAAAGTTTTACTAATGTTGACTTTTTGACTTCAGCCAGCGTATCAAGGTCAAATCTCATCGACGATTATCCCTCTCACTGAGAGACACAGCAGACGTTTCTACTCAAGATCCCGTAAAGATGATTTGCAGCAGACTAACGTCGCCTCTGACAGTGTCACTGCAACATGTGTTTTGTAGCTTATGAACTAGTTTCAATGAGAAGGGAGGCATTGGTAGTAAATACTGCCTTGTTGTAGTCACATGCTGATGTTATAAGTGTTGTATTTAGGGCTGTGCGGTGGTGAAAGTCAGTTTTACGTGCTTGGAGGCACACTATGTGAGGAATGAAACAACAGTAGAACTTATTCATTTCTGACACGAATTCCTTGACTCACACAGTCTGTGTTTTTGCACAGATGTCACCTGATCTCGTGGGTTATTTTGACATCCCTCTTGATGAATAAAATGTTCCTCATGAAAGGAAGTGGGGATTTTTAATGCCAAGGGATGTTTCTATTTTGATGGTAAAGACAAAAAGAAAAGATATAAAAATATGAAGAGTGGAAAATTAATTAGAATGACTTCTCGACGCAGCCTGCAAAGGGGAAGAGGAGATGAAGATGGATATGGAATAATAAAGGAAAAAAATGGCTCTGTGCGTCTTCCAAGATCAGTTTTTTATTCTTATATTTTACAGTTCCCCCTTAACTGTGAAATCTTGGCTTGTCATCAGGGAGTATATCATTCATTCTGTCACACAGCAGACTGCTTCATAGAGATATGACTCAAGCCGGACAATTTAAAGCTGCAGAAATATAGCAGGAAAAGAAGAAGGGCAGCTTTAAAAAAAAGAAGCAGATGGAGTGATAGGAACAGAGCAACAGAGAGATGATGGAGGGAGAGAACGCAGACCTGCAGAATTATGAGCCATATTCATGAAGCCGTCGGGTTGCAGAGGCCGCACTGTTACCATAACAGTAAATAGTGAGCATGCCGGATTTTTCTTCACTTCACCATAATACGATACCAGCCTGGGTGGCTGGTTATTTTATATACATTTTGGACATAACTGGATTTTTCTTAAATATGTGGATTTAGTAAGGTAACAAAATTCATGTAATGCAAAAATAACCTTTAAAAAAAGTTTGTTCTCTTTTGGGCACCGAGTAGAGGTTTGAGTTATATTTCTTGTAGATAGCTCAATAAACTACAATCACAAAATCTATGACGCACATCGTAGGTCTGCTGGAAGTGTGCTTCTACCTCCTCTGTGTTTATAATGCCACCCATCACCTGTTTCAAACATGAACTCATGTCTGGCTCTGTCATTTTCCAAGGAAAATGCTGTAGTTCCTCTAATGTCACAACAAAACACTGAGAAATGAGCAACTAATTAGAGCATTAAAGACGTGAGTCAGAGACGGCAGCATTTGAAACCTTACCATTCACATCCTGAAACACACACACACGCTCCCTCTACTATTCCAAATGATGTGTCAAACTTCATTGAACACTGCATGAGAGCACTCTGGCATCATGTTTGGAAAAGGCAACAATAGTCTCATTACCAGTTTGTTTTGGCACTGTGGCTTTGCCAGCGTGTTACCTCAACTACACACTCCAGTCGTAGCAAGAGGACAGCAAGGAAACAAACCTAAAACCTCCAAAACCTCCGAGCAATTTTCAAATCCTTAAAGCATACACACTTGTACAGGCGCATGGAATGTGAGAAGTACCGTCTGACTGTCTGGAGGTCTTATTTCACAACCCACTTTACTACCAGACTCTTGAAGTTGTGTCAAGTCTAAAAATATGCACGTGTGTTTGTGTCCAGAGCGTTCTGATTCATTGTATCCGCAGCTCTGCCCTGAGCAATTTTAGAAAGATTTACTACTTTACAATGACAAAATTACAACCACAAAATGGAGATATTATTCATCTTGCTGAGAGTGTCTTTTATCTTGCTTCACAGTACATCCAGCTACATGATGGATTCAAAGGCAATCACTTCTATAAAGAGAAGTTTAATATTGATATATATTATAATAATCTGGCAGTTGAGGTGTCAGACGCATAAAGTCAAAATACTTGTAGTTACAAATATCAGCCACAGCACGTAGCAGAATTATTGGCATAACTTATATATGGTCTTTACTGTTTAACACAGCCGTTTTGTTTTTGCTGTCTAGGTTCCACGGTGTGTTAGGAGGAAATTCACTTTTTTCTTTAGAAGTTGAAGTCATGTGCAAATCTTCTCTCGCTCTTTACCAGACGTTTTAATTTGATTTTGCATTCCAACACTGTTACTTAATAATGTATTCAAGCACACGGTTTGACTTTTATATTCATTTCAGTGCTCAGTCATTAGCTCTATGTGTGTATATGACTCTGAAATGCTAAATAGATGTAGGCTGGTGCAACTTCTTCAGTGGTCAGTCCTTGGTTTGATTCCAGCGTGCCAAAGTGGCAGCTTCACTCAGGAGGGTATTGTTCCCCTGAGAGACTGAGTGAGACTCTTTTAAACGGCGCCCTGACCAGAGCAGACCAGGACGGGCTGGACCAAGCCAAGGCAGACAGGCTCTCGACTGTTTTCTGTGCCCTGAGGGTTGGCTTGCGTTCTGTCAGGGTTGGCAGTCACAGTCAGAGGAGGTAGTTAATGCTGGAGTTCAGGGTTCTCTTGGGGGGGGGGTGCATTGAGCTACTCCAGGGAGGGCATTGATGTCCAGAGGAGAGTATGGAGTGAAAATAATTTATGGATTGAGTTATGTACAGATTCTTCCCCAATTAATGACTGATAAAAAATATTGGGGTTCGGGCCTTTTGAGCTTTTTCGGTTTCTGAAGTGGAGCATGCTAGAAAATATTTTAAAAACCAGTACTATCTCATTAAGCTTTGAGGGCAGCTCTAGCTACTGGTAGTGACCACTGTGGTGATGGAAAAGACAATATTTACAGTAGTCTGTGGAGCAGGGGAGAGCATGAGAGGAAATGACTGAGGAGGTTGCTGCTGCTGCATGCAGCACCCAAGACACACACTCACACACACACACTCACACACACACACACACATTAGACTGTCTGCTAAAGACCTGCCTTTACTCCACTGCCATCCCTTTTATTTAGTTGTCTGTGGGATGATAGGATGTTGCTCGGTTATGCTGGTTGTGGGTGCTGAGTAAAACAGGTAAAAGTGGAATTCAGACACTTTTGATTACAGTCTACCAGCGTATTATATAACAAAGGTTTTTATTGTCAGTGGCTTGGTTTGCCACTTCCGTGCTAGATTCAAATTGCCCTCATATGTAGGTAGAGGGATTCACAGCAAACAGGGAAGCATGTAATCAATTGTCAGTGTCTACATCTCTGTATATGCATCTATATCTCTTAAACACAATCAGAGCAATATCAAGTTACAGCTCACATAAACCAAACACGTCCATCTGCTGCCAGGTCATAAAACTGTGCTTTTATTCTGCAGTTCTGTATTTGTCAATAAGGTGAGCACTAAAACGTGAGCACTCGTTAAAGACATGGTCATTCTGTGCATTTTTGACAGCTGATTGGTTTTGAATGTTGCACAGAGTATTGGAAGAGTCAGGGGCCACAATGAGCTGTTGGCTACAACAAGGTGAACACCTCCAACATTTCAGTTACCCACACTATGTGCAGAAGGAAATCCAATCCCATGGCATAATAGAAAAAAATCCACTTACTTTTTTAGTAAAATATCATAGTATTATATACATTTATTTGGCTAAACTGTAAACAGATACATCAGCTGCTCCTCTTTTGTATTTCTGACCATGGAGCTGCTCAGTTTGTGTTGCTGAAGCATTCAATTCATTGTTACTACTAACTTGTTTTCGTGCTGTCAGTTTATCTGTGGTGCCGCCTCAGGTGAGCCCACACATTTGTAACCAGGCAGCTTCATGGTACAAAGACGACAAACAGCATCACCTTTGATCAGTACGTCTATGGTGTAGAACCCAAAATACTTGCTGCTCCTCAGATGATCTGGTGTCGTGATGTTCTGCTCAGGACGGCTTTATTTCTGAGCGTCCACCATTTTTATAGCAAAACTACGAAAAGCATTACTTGCTTACTTTACTGACAGGTCAGGAGGGGATGCAATAGGTCTAGCCGACAGTGATCGCCCTCTGCTGGGAGACAAAGATATCTCAGACCGTCTGATTATTTTTAATTTGAACGGTTTATTACAGGTTGAATACCAATTTACCCCCAACAACCCACCTTAGTTTCAGAGGCAGAGAAATCCCTCCCACATTCAGGCACCTTGTCCCCAACCCTAAAAAAATGTAACAGCAAACAATCCTGACTCCTCTTTTCAATGTTTACTGCAGTCTACACGTACTGCATTGTGAATCTCTTCATAGCAGACCCTTATGATTCTTATTCCTCAAGCAGCACCTGGTCAAATATATGTTCTCTTCGCATTTTTACTCATCTCCATCTTCTATTCTCTTTTCCAGTTGTGGATCCAACTCCAGAGGATACGTTAGTGTCTGTGATCCTTGTGAGCCTGCTGCCCCTGCTGGTGATGGGGATCATTTTTGCAGGAATGATCTACTGGTACCGAACCTACCGTAAACGCATGCTCAACCAAGAATGGGAGAGTAACAATAAGAAGCGCAAGCGAAGGCTGGACTGCAGCGACGCCTGTGCCATTATGATGGATGATGACAGGTCAGACAGCAGCTCGACCCATGCCAACAACCTGAACCACAACACTGAGCCGCTGCCCATAGAGCTGGATGCGCTGGTATACAAACTTATTTCACTTGTTTAGTGAACCTATTCTGCACTTTGCCATTCTGACTAAAATGATAACTTCTCCCTGGCTAGGTTGGCAAAGGTCGCTTTGCTCAGGTATTCAAGGCGAAGCTGAAGCAGACAACCTCAGATCAGTTTGAAACTGTGGCGGTGAAGATTTTCCCCTATGAGGAGTACGCTTCCTGGAAGAACGAGAAGGACATTTTCTCCAACACAGACCTCAGGCACGAGAACATCCTCCACTTCCTGACAGCGGAGGAGAAGAAGGTGGAGAAGCAGTACTGGATCATCACTGCGTTCCACCCCAGAGGAAATCTACAGGTGAGACCACCACTGTCAGGTTACCCAGCATTAAAGACTCCTTGTTGAAATATAGTCATTTTGTCATTGATATCTTTCAGATGTTTCAGACTTAATGTGTTGGAGATTGTCTGTTCATTCTCTCCTTTCATTCTCTGCCCCCCCCCCAGGAGTATCTAACACATCATGTGATCAGCTGGGAGGAGCTGCAGGTTTTGGGCAGCTCTATTGCTCGGGGTGTTGCCCATCTCCACAGTGACCGCCTCGCCTGTGGACGCCCTAAGGTAGCATACTGTGAATTAATATAAATCTCATGATAGTTGAAGGAATTTCTAAATTGTGTGCACACATGTCCAAAATGTAAGGTTAATAGAAATATGATTGTTAGATTTGGATGGTTTTCACTGCAAACAAAATTTTTGTCCGACGGTGGTGCTAGAGAACAGGTCAGGGGGTCTCACAATAAATATTTATAACTAATTTCATTGAAAGGAGACCTTGTCATAGAAGATATTGTTCATTATAAAATGTGTAATGAGTTAAAATACCTATCTATTTGTTCACAAGTGTAAACTCTATTTACTCTTTAGATTTTTCCCATTTATCCTTTAATTGTCTACTTAAAAGCTTTGATTTTGAGATTGACACCCATATTTTGATTGTGCCTGAAGGTGCCCATCATCCACCGTGATCTGAAGAGCTCCAACATCCTGGTGAAGAATGACCTGACGTGCTGCTTGTGTGACTTTGGCCTGGGACTCTGCCTGGACAGCAGCCTGACTGTGGATGACCTCGCCAACAGTGGACAGGTCAGATTTCATCTTTGTATTGTGACGAAACATTGTTCTTTTTTTAAAGACTTTAACACCAGAGGCTGATTTGAAAGAGGACACTGTATGTCAGTAATGTGACATAGTGATCTAGTGGTTAGCACTGTCGCCTCACGGCATGATTGGTCGGTTAAAATCCCAGTTCATCCAGGGCCGTTTGTGTCACGTATGCATGTCCTCCCCTTGTCTGTGTGGGTTTCTTCTGGGTTCTTCCTCTCACAGTTCAAAGACGTGCAAATTGTTATAAATTGGAGACTCTAAATTGATCATAAGCGTGAATTTTAGCATGAATGGTTGTTTGTCTCTGTATGTCGACCCTTCAGCACACTGGTGTCCTATTCAGGGTGTACACTGCCTTTTGCCCAATGTCAGATGGAATTGGCTCCACCTCCACCATGACCCTCAAAGGGTAAGCAATATGGATAATGGATGGATGGATTGATTATCAGGAAGAAACCTCCAAAAGAGCCAGAAATCACATCTGCCTGAAACTGTTAAAGTGACCTGCAGTAACTGAGCCGTAACAAGTAAAGACCGGCTGCTGCCGCACCACCACTGCTGCAAAAAGAGCTTTTCACTTTGTGGCAAACTTCAATGCCACAGGACTGTCCCACACACAGCCAGAGACAAACATGGTGCTTTTCAGCATACTTTATTAAATCAACACAAAACCCTAAACTTAAAGTACCAGCACTTCCTGCTGGTTTCTTGGCTCTGCTCAGTGTCTGTGTCCGTGACTCTTGTGTCTCAGCTCTGAGTGTCTCCTGAGGCAGCGCCGCTGCTGCCTTTTAAAGCTGAGGATCAATCAGCTAACAGCGCTCACCTGCGCTGATGGATCCTCTGGTGCAGGTGAAGGAGCTCTCCCAGCTCCTTGGTGAAGCTCGACTCAACACGCAGAATCCCAAACTGGAGAACCAGTTGTCTTTGTCATGAACATGCTGCATTAAATACATTCTGAAATACATTTGTTTTAAAAAAAAAAGTATTTAATGAATGCATTGCATGTCCAAATTGCAACAAATTAAACACTGCCCCTCAATGGGCCCTAAGCAATACACATTACAAGTATCAGGCCTATCAAATGAAAGATATGAGAGCCACAGACAGACAGAAAGACAGAGATTTCTGGAAGTATTAGATAGTCAGATATAACTTTATTATATCTGACTATGGTATTGTTAATACCAATGCAATAATGGTAAGAGCCATTTTACTGTTAGAGACAGCTTATTCAGCTTAGTCAGGGAATGGGGCCTCACCAAAGGTTACAAGAAAAATCTGAAGGGCCACAAACTAATTGAGAGAGGAAAAAGGGAACCATAGGGTTTAATCTGTAACGGTGTATTTGTTTGTTTTGAACAGTGCACATTAATCAGTGTTGACATTAGCAAAATCACAGCGCTTTAATGTTAAATGTTTAATGTCAAATATTGATCTTAAATTTAAAAGGAAACATTAAAAGCAACTGTATTTAAATCACTATAGATTCAAGTTGTGGGCTCAATCTAAAGCTGTAAAAAAACATATGTTATGGAGCAGAAGATAGTTGTCTGCTGTAATGGTACCTCTGTTTACCCCCAACAGCTTTGGTTTAAGGTGAGATCTGATTTGTGCTTATTTGTTTTGCCTCCTTCTATACATCTCCCTCTGTGTGTTCATGTGTTTTGTGATGGACTATAGCTCTTTGCTGACAGAACACATGTGACCTAGACAGACAATCAATCATGACATAAAGAGAGACGTGAGGTTTTGTTGTGCACATGCAACCTCCTGGCGGCAGCTCCCAGCTCATTCTTGGTCTGTCAGTGGGAATTTGTCCGTGTTGTTTATGATTCACTAGCTAGAAATGCGGCAGCTGTAGGTAAGAATTCGCTAACACGCATCATGCAGAGCGGAACACTCGGCTCCTGTTCTAAGCGATTCATTCAAATGTTCACATCATGATCCCTGATTGTCATTATGTGTTCCATTTACAAATGGAGGCTGGAAATTCCCAGCTGGTTGGGTGTAATTATGACTTTTGTATGTGCATGTGTTTGTTCATGTGATTCAGCTCCGAAAATCTGCGAAGAGACATAAAAAATTTGTTCCACAGGCAACAGTAGATATTATGTCAGTAATATTTTGACAAGTTAGCCAGCAGCGATTGTTGGGCTTTGTGTTTCACCACTATGGTATTTTGGTAGATTAGATGTTATGCAACGCTGAAAACCAATGTTTTAGTTTCTGACTTTCCAAATTCTCAGATGAGGGATCATTTTGTCACTTAGTAAAATGTTCCTTTTTGGAAAATGCTGATGGAACGCAGCATTCATCACCATTATCCAAATGAATACAGATTTGTTCATCATTAAAAGCTACAGACCTCCTCTCTGCAGCAATGTGCCAAACCAGCAGCTGTTTCCTTCTTTTACAACAGGGTTACATAATGCTTACAGATAGTAATGGGCCTGGGCGGCACCAGCCTGCCCACATTACTCACTGGATCACCCAGCCAACTTTGCTAAAAATACATTTTGTTAGATGTACGAAAATAATTAAACATAAACTTGATTTGTTGACTTATTCTGTGTGTTGAATTTGTCTTCTGATTAAAATGGGACCGTTTAAACATGAGTGTGAGTGCACAACACAAAGCAACTTTTTAGGAGTGAATAAAACTAATCAGGGTGTCTGAAAACACAACACAAACAACTTCCTAATTTCTATTGTAGCTGATAAACGAACGAAAGAAAACAGAAGTGTCCAGTTAACCTGGCCTACATGAGCTGTGGGAGGAAGCTGTGTGTGTGTGTGTGTGTGTGTGTGTGTGTGTGTGTGTGTGTGTGTGTGTGTGTGTGTGTGTGTGTGTGTGTGTGTGTGTGTGTGTATTAACCCTCGCCCTTGTGTCTCTGCATTGCAGGTGGGTACAGCACGTTACATGGCTCCAGAGGTTCTGGAGGCCCGACTCAATCTGGAGAACACTGAGTCCTTCAAACAGACTGACATTTACTCCATGGCGCTGGTGCTGTGGGAGATAACATCGAGGTGTGAAGCTATCGGAGGTCAGTCCACCCACAGACATGGAACACATGAACACACACTCACATCGGTAACAAAGCAACTCCTGCTGAGGTGAATAAGTGGCATCCAGATGCAAAGCAAGCAATGCTTGACCTGTTGAAGCTAAAAGCAGATATCAATTCAACGAAAGTGGAAGCTATATCTCTCCTTACATCTGTCACATAAGGATCAGATGTAGCCAGCTTGCATTCATTTTGTAACTTACTGCCCAAAGAAATTATGAAGTTTAGAGTTGCTTTAACCAATGTCATATCTTTCAGAGCAGTTTAGAAACCTGTTCTAAATAATTGTTGTCTTCCTGGAGAAACACTGGACACAACTGGAAACTCTGCATTTCCAAATGATCACTTTTAAAAGTTTTCATTGGCAAGGTTGTAAAAGGGAAGTCCTCACTTGTTCTTCATTATTTTCTTCACATGGTGATACCTTTGGATCAGGGATCAATTAATACATTTTGCCTCTGTATTCATTTTAGTTGATGGCCATTAGTTTTTGATAAACATGATGATTACATTTCATTTAGCTAACGCTTTGCTCCTGTAGATATATGCTGCACATCAGTTTCTACAGGGGCGGGTTGCTGCAGTATTGTTGGCAGTGAGGGAGAGTTGACTGTCGAGTGTCACACCCAGGTTCCTAGCAGTCTGGGTCGGGGCTACCACGGAGTTGTCAAAGGTGATAGTCAGGTCGTGGGTGGGAGAGCCTTTCCCTGGAAGGAAAAGTAGTTCGGTCTTGTCAAGGTTGATTTTCAGGTGGTGTGCAGACATCCACTGAGAGATTTCAGTCAGACAGGCCGAGATTTGTGCTGCTACATGTGTTTCAGATTGGGGAAAAGAGAGGATTGAGGGAATGATGAAGGCCTGTGAGAAATAATTTAGTATTTTATTCTAAATTATTTATCTTTTTGGAAAAAAGATGTCAAGAGAGTTTGTGGTGATAAGAGCCGACACCAATGTCTGTGTGTTGTCAAGAAAATCACGTGATCTCCGCAGCTGAGTTAATACGTCACTTCCTGCCTCTGCCTGTAGCAGCCTCCACCTCTCATCCGAATAATGCGGAGGTGTTTTTTGCTGCTGTGACGGCGTCTGTGCAAATAATCTCCTGCTGCGTTGTGCATGTGTGAAAGGCAAACTGCGGCTAAAGGATGTAAATGTCGGGTTACTTCATCAGGATGATTTCTGTATGACACAGCAACGTTTACAATTTAATTTTGAATTATTTACTCTTCCACAAATTTCAAGTAGCATTTTCATCCAGTACCTCTGCCTGTAATGTTCCAATGCATGTATCACGTATTAGATAGAATACACTTTAACCTGAGTGTATATACATCTATGCTAATAGTGTGTACTGTGTGTCTGTGTGTGGTTGTGACCTACATAGTGCAGACAATATGTTCAGGTTTCTTGCAGTGAGTGAGGGCTTGTGGGTCGACAGGGAAGCTGATAGTCTTGTCCGTCAGAATTCACTTCGACCTCAGCTCCAGGGCTGCAGCAGGAATCTGAGGAATGACGGAAATGTGAGGGAGGCAATCTGGACTCTGCTGCTGCCCTTCTTTGGGCAGGAAATCAATACGTGAGAACTGGATTGGACTCTTTACCTGATTTAGCTGGCTCTGCATGTGTGAGTGAGAATGAGTGTGTCCATGGTCATCATTTGAATGCAGCCAGTACAGGGGGCATTCCTGGTACATTACTTTGAGACTTTACATGTGATTTCTTCAAATTATTTAAAATGAGATACAAAGAAGAAAGAAAGACTGTTGGCTGCTCTGATTATGTATTTTCCGTGTGTAATGTTAGAAGAGTACAATAATTTATGATGATGGTTTGGACAAATATTTTCAAGAGCAGGACTTTCCTCCAAGCTAGTCATGCAATTAGTTTTTATTTAAACGTAAGAAGTCCTACATAGAACTTGAATATTTACATGTGGATTTACATTTATAGTCATCATTTAACATTGACACATATATTACAATTACATTTAGCTTTTACCCAATACAAGATATTATTTAATAATTTTGCATGAATGCAGAATATTACAGAATTATTTTAAATACTTTCTTTAAAGTTTAAAAACATGAAAGTTGACAATTGTACTACATTTAATTTTAACCTTCTAGTTTTGCATTGTTAATTTGATGTAATTTGAGACCTTATTTTGACACAGTAAATCAAATATTGCATAAAACAGCACTCAAATGCTCCTTTGCACTGAACAAAACATCTTCACTTTCCAAAAACATCCTCAGCCTTATATAAGTTAAATTGCAGTCAATCATAGAAGTGGTTGCAAATTTTGCTGTTTCCTCCAATCTCCTCACTCCAGTTGTTCTCCCGTGGACTTTTTTTAGACAGTCTGAGACATTTCGGAACTAGACAGTCACATTCCAACATCGGTTTGTCTTTGTGTGTTTATTTTGGAATGAGCTACTGGACAGTTTCCTCTGTCTGCCCTCCAACAACAGGGGACAGAATGGTGGGTAAAGAAATACTACCCAGCGCTGGTATTGTTGTGGTGGTCAGTTATAGCAAATTCTCTGTGTGTCTCTGAGCATTTTATTTACGTATCCTGATTTAGCCTGCCGGGCGCGGCAGGGAGCTGAGGGTTATACTGGGTAATGGAGCGAGGCAAAGGGTGAGGACTGTGCCAAAGACCTTGTGGTCCATGGAGGGAGACGGCCATGAGCAACAGCTGGTGAGGGGGGTGATGTTTACACCACACTGGGGCAAAGGCTTAGAGGGCATTTAGTCAAAAAGAATAGTTTGCTGGGAAAAAATAAGAATTCTCCTTGCCAGGAGTTAAATAATCAAATGAATGTGTTACATATTGAGCTGTTGACAGAAGATGATTGACTTAATTTGCAAACTCTAAGCAGGGGTAACAGCCAGGCTTGCTATGTGAAATGCTCAAGAAATATGCCAAATAGCATAAAACATAAATTAACACATCATATTTGTTTACACAAACAGGAAAAGGAAATACAACATTTATGGTCTTAATACAAGTTATATATTTAGCCTTCTTATCAGCAAAGAGCTCAATGGCCTTCTTAAGTCATGTTGTCAGCTAGCGTAGAAACTACACAGATGTGCAGTCAGATGGATAAACTGTCACTCAGCCCCCTGTAAAACTACATACTTTTGCATTTCTATTTCCAAATGCACTTCATTTTTTTAAACATATTACCATTGCATGTTCACTCTTCACTCACAACAGCAGTTTTCAGACATGACCTCTGGAGGAAGTCTGCAGAATTGGGTCCAAACTTTCATACATTAAAAAAAAGCAGCGGGAGATTCTCTGGTCAAGACGCTTTTACTCACAGAAATCTTCGGAGTGTTCAGGTGCCGCAGGCAGAGGCAGGATTTAACCTATAAATTCTGCTGAGGAGGTCATGTGTTTTTGTAAACAACACGTTTACACCGGCAACATGCACTGAATCCCGGAGATCGTCTGGACTTTCTCCAGAGTTTCTATGGTAAAAAGTCCACAAAATGTCCGAATGTGAGGACACGATAGGTGGCATACATGTAGAAGACACTGACGACGATGTCAAGAGAGCTTTTGGTGACAAAGGCCGGTGCTGGTGTCGATGTAGCTGCTGCTCCACCCCTCACCTGAACGCTCCAATGATTTCTGTGTTGTTGTGAACGTGTCTGAGCAAAGAATCCAGTATTACAGCATATAATCGATTGCAGATCATAACCGGCATCAACAGAAGTAAAAAAAAAAACACGAGGTTCACACTGATGAATACAAACAAGAGACCAGGCAAATAAGAACTGACAATACAAGCCTAAAGATACTAAGTTGAGTAACTGCTAATAATTGCTCATCAGTTCACTTTGACCATCATGCACAAATAGAAGTGGTGAAGTAACTTTCAAGTTTTTCAACCAGCAACTGTGTTGAGTCGTTTTCAGGCCCATATGTGCATGAAACTAGATTCACCTGCTGGTTGTAAAAGGCGTTTCCTTCTCTTAGTTTAGCCTCTTAAAGCCCCATCAAAACACCACAGTGGTACTGACGTTTCACTTTCAGCACCCTAATGTGCTGCCCACAAACCTGCCGCAGGAATTCAGCCCACAACTTTCTCTGGTGTGATGGGTGGTGGGTGGATGCTTTAGATGGAGAGTGGTTTAGTTTGGATGAGAGAGTGGTTTATCAGAGGCTGTGCAGGTTCATTTGTTCTGATGTAGTATTTGGCAGAGATGTGGGATCAGTGTCGTGTTATATGCCAATTGAAAGTCTCAAAGATGGAGCTGTGTTAGTGCGTCCCAGACAGTACAGCCAGCCACAGAGATTTTTTTGCTAACCTCCAGGCCACAAAGGTTTCAGACAGATAATCTAAAAAGGAAACTGTCGTAAACCACTTTCCGCCCCTTAGATTGGATATACCAGGGTTTTAACCATGGGCCCCAGACAGCGAGGGAAAATTGAGGCTGAAGCTCTGGTTGCAGTCTCTTGTGAAATCTGTTCTCAAACCATGGATGAAATTCTTCTCATAGCGTTCAAATGTCAGGAGAGGGAAAAACAGGCAACACCTCTCTCATACACTGCAGTGATAGTATTTGTCTGTCTGCTTCTCTAACGTTCAAGATAGGAAAAGAAAATAGGCGCCAAATCAACATCAGGGCAGGAAATTATATCTTTTCCACTCAGTCATGTTTTAATGTTTAAAAAGCACTTCACATCTTTTTATTCCAGTTTTAACTTTCAGTTTTCTCTCTGTGTGGTGCTTATACCAGCTCCTCTGCAGGAGAGCTAAACAGCAGAGAGCTGTGGACAATACCAGCCTGGGCATAAATAAGTTCCAGGGGAATGGGCTGGGTCCGGCTGGGTTCGACTGGGTCCGGCTGGGTCCAGCTGGGTCCTGTTTTAAAACACTAAAAAGAGGGGAAGTTCCACATGTCAAAAACAGGAAGTGTGGGCCTGTAGAGTCAGCTTCTCTGCACACAGTCTAAATCCCAGCCCTCCAACTTCCTGTCTGGGGGGTTCCACTCCAACCTTCCCACTTCCTGTGTTTGAGGAGTCAGCAGCACCACAGTGACCTCATTTATATGAAACTAGCAGCTTCTCCTAAATTTCATAGAACGACCCTGACACCAACGATACAGAGCAGTCAAACTGACATTTGTAGACACCAGGATTCTTGATCCAAAGATTTGTTTAGTAGACCTAGCTTCTTAGGACCTTCTGGTCACTTCATCTTCATCTGCAGGTGGAGTTTACCCAGTTGTATTAGATATGAAGATTTTGGATAGCCAGAGACATCCCTGAAGTGCTTAGATGTTATTTACAAAAACAATGCACTTGATCGCTACCATAGAGTATTGATCGGGGTGTGAGCAATGATGGTTACACGCATCTGACCAATCACGTGTCTGTCTTAACTGTCAATCATGACATTTTGCAATATTTTAACTGAAACCAAACTTACTAGAAAAATGAACACTTGAACATCAGCGTTTTAAGAACTGTCAGAAACCATAGTTGACAAATATTGAACGAACAAGTAACTTAACTTTTTAGTTAGTTATGTCCCATACATTAACATGGGGGAAGCATGGTTTATGACCTATACTGCAGCCAGCCACCGGGGAGCAATTAAAAGGATTTGGCCGTGGGAGATGTCATGTCGTTTATCTTTATATACAGTCTTTGATTGCTACCAAAGTTGTTGTAGGCAAGTCTCACTAGTCTGCAGATATATTGTTTATAATGCCCCAGGCATTTATTTCAGGCTAACAAGACCAAGACCCTATTTAAATAAATGGGGCAAGAGCTATAACTTTACTTTCAATGGTCATGGGAAATAAAAACTGCATATATAGAATCATGAGTCAAATGTGATTTTTAAAAAAGCTTATTTTACGCCTAAAAAGGTCTAAAATGCTTTTTCACAAGGATCTCTGGCGTCAGTGCAACAACACGGTTAGGGTGACGGATTCTACAAAACAAATGATATGGGTTTTTAGTTTTGTTATTTTTTACGCAGTTTGTTAGGTAATGTAGTCACACAGATCTGTAGCTACATACAAGATAAAAGAACATTTTTCTTTATTTTCAGACTGTTCTCAGCTCCTATTTCCACAATCAAGAATATTTTTTTTCATTTTATCTTTTTTTAATTGTAAAATTGCTCATAGTGTCACATGTGGGGATGAGAACACAGACTGAACACTGTTTATTAATTACCGTCAAGATAGTGCTGCAGGGATCATTTATTAGAGAAAACATCTCAGGGAAAATGCCCATAGATGCATCCAAATACAACATTCTAATAAGTACACATAGTGAATGACACTTAGTGTTGGAACGGGTGTAAAATAGGATGTAGAAATTTGCTGCACATGATAAGGTCCAACAAACATCATGCATCTTATTTTTGTTATACTGTATATATTTATCATTTTCTGGCTCAGATGAGTAAATGACAACTTTGCAGCTAGTAGTGTCTCCTTTCACAGCAACTGTGAGATCCTGAGATTCTTGTCTTTGGGGCTGGAGACTGACTGCAGCTGTTGTGAGTTCAGCTTCATGATATTTGGACCCATTCCCAGAACTTTGTTTTTCATTTTTTATGGTTTCAACGTTATTCACTCTTTTTTGTCGGCTCTGCTAGTTCTTCCAAAACCAAATGTAAAAAATAAAAAAGCAGAATGTGAGTTGTTCTCTATAGTCTGATGTTGTGAGTACCTGCCTTTTAGCAAAAGCTGATGGGTTGTTTTTAGAAATAATCAACATACAAGTGCCAAATTGAGCATTTTCCTTCCTCATAAAAAAAACTTTTATTTCCCTGTCAGCATTATTGGTGCCAGTTTACGAAGCTGGCAGCTTGAGTGAAAACCAGCTCCGTGGTTTGTGGTGGAATGACCTCATTCAAGGATGCGTTTACACGATCTAATCACATTAACTCCACGGGCCACCTGTTTCACTCTCTTCCTGTCATAAACTCTGCATATGTCCACTTGATTAGCGAACATGTTGAAAATGTTGCAAATGACAAGAAGAGAAGGTGGTGTTCTTCACTTGAGACTGAGCTAATGATTTGCATTTGCTTGTGTTTGTGTTTGCAGAGGTGAAAGACTATGAGCCTGCGTATGGCTCTAAAGTACGAGAGCACCCCTGTGTGGAGAGCATGAAGGACAATGTGCTGAGAGACAGAGGACGACCTGAGATCCCCGACACCTGGCTCAAGCATCAGGTCAGATATACTGCTCTATATGTGTATATATTGGAGCGATAACTGCACATAGCCACGTATTTATTAATATTATTCATGTTACTAATCACATTGAAGAAGGTATTTTTCTATTTAGGGGCTCAGCCTTATTTCACGGGACTAGTACCATCTGTGTATTTCTTGTAAAAAGGGCTGCTGTGAAAAAAGTACACGCGCAAAAAAAGTTAATGTGTGATTAAAATAAGACTGTTTTTGACAAAAAATCTTTGTATTACTTGTGCAGTGCTCATTCTTAACCTGCCTGTGTTGAATGGGCTGTTCGCTTGTCCTGTGGTGATCATACCCGTAATTCGTGATCGAAGACATCATCACTCACGTTCATGAGTCCCAGTCACCGCTGCTACAGAGCACTGGTCACCCGTTTATTCAAAAGTTTTTAATATTGAAAGTATTGCGTGTCCCAATCAGACCAAATTCAACATTGCATTTCCTTTGGCCCTTAACAATACAAATGCCACGTGTGAGGCCAATAAGATAAACGGTCACAGACAGACAGGCTGAGATTTGTTGAATTAGTAGAGAAAGATATTGCGTGTATTCAGAGGTTGAGTGATTAGACCACATGTTTGGAAGAATGTTCGAGACTTTTTTTCCTAATTGAAGCTGCATGAACTGAGTGTTTGGCCACGAGGGTGGCAACACACAATATTGGCTTTTTCAGACCTAATCAACTCCGCATGACAAAAATGTGTGAGCAAAAAGTTGCCTCTGTATTCACCACGAGTCTGAGGACAACATTGTTTCTGTCAAACTGACAATTTTATTATCACTATTCCCTCTCTAGCTCACCAGCTAGTTGCTCAATGTGTCTGGTTTATCAGACTCTTTAGTTTAAAACAGCTGCCTGCTTTTGCTGGAAACGAGATTAGGTCATCATCACAAAATTAAACTAGACTATCAAAGACATATTAAGAGAGAAAGAAGTAAATACTGTGAACAAAATCCATTCAAGTGCAGCACAGTCCTTTCAAACATGATGATTTGGGTGCAAGCTATTTGAAATGCGTTTTCAGGTGGTCTGCTTACCGACCCTCTCAATAGCAGGTCAGCACCATATGAACAAGTTATTTCATCTATCTTCCTGTCATTGCAGGGTGTGGCTGTGATTTGCGCCACAATAAAGGAATGCTGGGACCACGACCCCGAGGCCCGACTCACAGCGCATTGCGTCGCTGAACGCATCTCCATAATGGAGGACGAGATTGACAAACTTTCCAGCCGCAGCTCCTCAGCAGAGAAGATCCCGGAGGAGCTGAAGATCCCTGTAGAGCTGGAGATCCCGGAGAAAGAGGTGAAAATCACAGAAATACAGGACATCATCGCTATGGACTGCTCCGTAACCGACGAGAAGTGAGCAGAGGTTTGTGGAGATTTTTTAACAAAGGCACGACTGCGATGAGAACTCTCATAAGTGATATTCAGGAGCTGAGCTCTTGTAGGACTTGGAGCCAGGTTGAGTCGAGTCCCAGTGTCATATCTGATTCTAACCCAGCAAAGATAAACCCTGGGTGATGCTTTCGGACTTCACCGTTTCTAAACTGTAACAACTCACCTTAATCAGCTGAAAAAGCTGAAGAGCCAAAAAGCGAGAGTTAACTGGAAGCTTCCAAAGATGTGCAGAGCATGGATACAGTGTTTTTACAAAGTGAGACAGGTGCCTCTCTGAGTTGAAAGGTCACTTTCTGTTTGAGAAATGAACAGGGCAATAAGTAGTAAACCAAAGACATTTAATGTGCACTTTACCATTTGATACTCATGCATTATGGATGTGTTTCATTTTGATATCTCTGTTACTCGGACATGTTGGATTTATGAACGCTTTTGCCTAAAAGTGCCTTTGTGTGTGTGTGTGTGTGTGTGTGTGTGTGTGTGTGTGTGTGTGTGTGTGTGTGTGTGTGTGTGTGTGTGTGTGTGTGTGTGTGTGTGTGTGTGTGTCTGACTTTGAGCCAAAAACTTGGCAGAGATGTCGCCTTAACACTAACAATGCTGTGGACTCCATCCCCCCAGCAGGGAATGTGTGTGTGTGTTTGTGTGTGTAAAACCAAGTTGTCTTTACACAGCTATACTTAAACCTTGTTTGACAAATAAACAAGCACAATGTACATAGTAACAATAACTGTAAATAAGAGATGATTCCGCCAAAAAGGGAAAGTAATCCTTCTACTTGTCTTTGAATGCAGAGATTTAAAAAACAAATTAATAGAGATGTATTTTCTAAAACATTTTGTATGTTTTCTGTCTATAGCAACATGAAACTTAGGAGTGTGCCAAAGATCTTTTACACTTCTTTACATACAGTATGTCACATGTAAAATATTGTAAAACTCTATTGAATAAAGATATTTCTGCATACTGAGATTTTGTTTGTTTCTTTTGTTTATTACACAAGATACAAGTACAGTGTTGGCTGCATCCAATTCTTACTCTTTTAAACGCTTAACATTTTATTCATGTCTTTTTGGTCAAATAAAAGGAGCAATCTCCAAATGATATTGTCTCTTCCACCTTCAGCTGTTTTCAGACATGCAGTGAACTCAGGAGATCCTCCAGACTTTCTCCTAAGGGGCCGTATCTGTGAGTGCAAATGTCCGACTGAGAGCCACCAGACTTTCTGCCTCCGAGCATTGAGTCTGCACCAAGTACAGAGGAGCTGATGTGAGAACACAGCAGGAGATCCTCCGCACGATTCACCACGAGCGAGTGGGTGTGTTGATGATGTTTCTAACATGCGACAGATGCAAACATAAATATGGATGATATATGGATCAGGATGAAAAAGAGGAGCCACACACGTAGGAAACCCTGAGGAAGATGTCGAGAGAGCTTTTAAATCTACACCGGTGTCGATGTGATGTAAACAAAAACACGTGATTCCCGCAGCAGAATTCATATGTTGCATCCTGACTCTGTCTGCTGCTCCAGTGCTCCAACTCCGGAGTTTTCTGTGTTGTTGTGAACGAGTCTGATCAGAGAATCTCCTGTTGTGTTGTATGAAAGATAGGATAAGATAAGAAGTCCTTCATTAGTCCCACAATGGGCAAATTTGCAGTGTTACAGCAGCAAGAGTCAAAAAGACATCAGCAAGTAATAAGTAACATGCAATACTTAGGTGTAAGGAATATAAAAAATATATAGAAATATAGAAACATATGAATGTAATTAAACTATTATAGACAGGAAGAAATATAGATATGCAGTGTGAGGATATTTACAGTGAATAATTTGCACATGAACAATTTATATTGCACAGACAGATGAATATTGCACAGTTGAGACTTAAAAATGGTAAAGATACAGTCCAATGGTGGTGAATGGGGTATTTACTGGGAGCGAGCTGGGTGTATAGTCTCACTGCTGCGGGAATGAACAACCTGCGATACCTCTCCTTCAGACAGGTGCTGTATCAGTCTGTCGCTGAAGGAGCTGCCCAGTGCTGTGATGGTGTCCTGCAGGGTCGGGACTGGTTGTCCATCAGAGAATGCAAACTGCGGAGAAATTAACTTCGACCCAATTCTCTGGACATCCTCCCAAGGTCATGTCTGAAACCGGCTTATGTTTGAGCTGATACCGAGCAGTGACACCTTGGTGTTTGTTTTGACAGGCTCAGTTTCACCTACTGTAGCCTGGGAAGCAACAACAGTTTCCTAAGCAACCTGTGTTATCTTCCTGATCTGCTGCATTGAATGTTTACCTTGCTGTGTCATCAGTACAACATGTGTGCGGATACATGAATGTTTGGATACTTGGATTCTGTGCATCACACCTGTCATTAAGTAGTGAGTCTATTTCTTAGCTACACTCACTGAAGTTAAACTTGCTGATGAATTCAGGATAGCCAGGGATCAGGCTCTGTGCTAGGGAAGGAATTAACTGTTCTACACAGGGGTACTCCATTGTTGGGTCTGTAATAGGAGGGTTAGATTTACGACTTTTATAAATCAACAAAGCAGGGTGTTTGGCTTTGGTGTTGCACTGGCAGACACCTTGTAGTGTCGGTTTGGTTGTACACTAGCCTAACCAAAAGAGCCTCTCCTATCCAACTTAGGCTGAAATGCTTCGCAGTATTCGACCCAATTCTCTGGACATCCTCCCAAGGTCATGTCTGAAACCGGCTTATGTTTGAGCTGATACAGAGCAGTGACAGCTGTGGCTGGATGTGTGATATTTTCAGTTGCATCTCTTGTTAATGTGATATCTCAGGAAAGCTGTGAGGGGATTTATTCAAAGGTGCAAGAAATTTGGACTCAATGATTAAAGGTTGGTGGTCAAAGGTCAAGGTCACCGGTCATCGTCCTGGACTACAACCGCAACAAAGGTGGCGTGGACAACCTAGACAAGGTGATCGGAACGTACAGCTGCAGGAGGATGACCGCGCGCTGGCCCCTGGTTGTCTTTCACAACATTCTCGACGTCTCTTCCTACAACGCCTTCGTGATATGGAGAGAGATCAACCCAGACTGGATGCCGGGCAAGCGGAACAAGCGGAGGGTGTTCCTAGAGCAGCTGGGAAAGGCTCTCGTGACTCCGTTCATCGCATGAAGGGAGCGCATCCCCCGCACGGAAGCGTCCGCTCTTGACTGCGACGCTCGACCCGAGCGTCCGGCCTCCTCCATAGCCCTAGCAGCAGCCCTGCTCGGGGCGAGTAAGAGGAAGAGGTGTCAGATATGCCCCAGGAAAAAGGACTGTAAAACTCACACCGTGTGCCGCGGGTGTAACAAATACATCTGCAAGGGCTGCTCACTTGTCTATTGCCCTACGTGTGTGTCCTAATATGGGGTGGGCTATGTGAGGGGGCCAACAGCCGGGGGAAGCAGGGACAACACAAGGGTTATAACAAAGAAATATTGAAAAATATATATAAATGGAATAAAGACTGATATATACGGTGTAAAAACAGAATATATACACAGTGCAAGAATGTATATATACTCTATAGTGGAATGGATTGCACATAAGCCATTGTATTGCACAGACAGAATGAATATTGCGTAAAGAGCTGCACTGTAAGAATGTGTGTGAATGGGTGAATGCTACCTGTACCTTAAAGCTCTGGTCGATACAACTGCAAAGCGCTATATTAATACTTTAATTTAAAAAGTGTCACTGACTCAGTCAATCTGATGTTGAGCTGGAACCTAAAACAGTCAAGGGATTTGAAGATCCAAAATGAAAAGCCAGACAATGGAGGGATTTTAAAGTCGTCAATAAAAAGTTTAAATGAGGAAGTGCAATTCAGCCTTAACTGGATGGAAATGTTGTGTTTGTGAGAACACATTAGCCTGGCTGATGAAAGCAAACCGCTGCCCGAGGTAAACACTGAAATACAGTTGGGAAGTAAATATTAAAACTGAGTATACAGAGTGCACCACTCCTTTATTTACACACTGACTATCTAGGCACGAAAGTTATATCGCATATGACTCGCTCATCATTACATCAGAACGCACACACACACACAGTCACGATTAAAAAGTGAGTTTGGTCATTTGATCTTAACTTATCTCATACGTTTTTTTTTGTAGTAATTATGTGGTTACAGTTGAAATCTTCCCACATTATACAGAGCAAATTCATATCATCAGATCAGTAAGAGGTGGGTTGCTTGCAATATCTGTGACCCCTAATATTGAAACCAGCTGTGAACCAAATGCTCAACTCCTGGTTTTAAAAATGATCAAAAAAGAGTAAGAGCTGATTGATTTTCCAGGTTGTGAGAAAAAACGTTTCCCTGTAGGAAACATATCTGCTCTTGTTTAAAGTTAAAGCGCACAATAATAACAGTGAAATAGGAAACCACTGATTTCAAGCCAGATTTCTTTTGGTCAAAAGCACAGTCACTATCCACTGCCTCATTTAATAATAATAATAACTTTATTTGTATAACACTTCTAAACCTTCTTTAGATAACACATCTAAACAAGGTTACAAAGTGCTTCACACAAAAAATCCATGGCAAAATGAAGAATGAATTATAACAAAAGGTATTCAGTTCAGTTCAATCAAAGAGATCAGGAACATCCCATTTGAACTCTGTAAGACTGGTTGTTGTAATGAAAACAAATTATAGCCTTTAATTGTACTTTGGCGTCATCAGGTGTTTCAGCCTTTTAATCGCTAAAACGTTAAAATCCGAACCTGAGGGTACGCTGAGGCTGAACGTAAATCTGACTGGCTACTGGCTTGTATGGCAGTGCTATGAAAGCCATGTGGCCCACTCAGTAGATCAGACGTCATTACCACTATGCCTTTTTTAAACTAAAATAAAAACCTACTCTCATAGGCAGCAAAGTCAGAAGCTGTCATATTGGAGAAACTACATGAATTGTGTTTGCAATAAAAGAAAAAAAGGAATAAAGGAGTTAAAGCAATACAGTAGTACCAGAATTACAAATCGCATGTTAAAAATGCTGTCCTATAAAAATATGTTTTGAGCAGTGATTTAAAGATAGGTAGTGAAATTGCTAGCTGGTCGGGGCCAAAAATGATTAGTTTTTGTTTTATTTGAATTTAACTGAAGGAAGTTAAGTGACATCTATTCCTTAATTGCGGATAGACACTCTATTAGGACACTTACGTGGCCGACGTTGTCTGGCTTGAAAGAAAAGTAGATTTAGGTGTCATCCGCATAGGAATGATATGATATCCCATTAAAATGGCTGATGACGTTTCCTAGTGGGAGCATGTACAGCGAAAAATAGGATAGGACCAAGAATGTAACCTTGTGGCACTCTGTACACTAGTGGAGCCAAGGATGAGCTGTTATTTCCAGTGGAAACAGAAATTTGTCTATGTGAGAGATAAGACTTGAACCATCTAAGGGCAGTTCCAGATATGCTGACGCACTACGTTAGTCTATTGACAAGGTCAATGGTGATGATCAATGGTGTCAAATGCGGAACTGAAGTCAAGGAGCAGTAATACAGACATCGAGATATCAAGTCATCAATAAATCATTTGTAATTTTAATGAGAGCGGTTTTAGTACTGTTTCGTTTGCGAAATCCAGACTGGAATTTGTCAAAAATGTTATTATGGTCACACAAAGCTAAAAGTTGGGCTAGAACCACCTTTTCAAGAATTTTGGATTTGAAGTGGGCCTATAATTCTGTGGGAGTGATTGGTCAAGATTTGGCTTTTTCATTAAAGGCTGAATAGTGGCTTTCTTAAAATAATCAGGGACTTGGCCAAAACAAAGGGAGCAATTAATATACTGAGAAGGCTAGGGGCCAACAGTACTTCTTTTAGGAATGAGGTGGGTAGGATGTCGAGAGGGCTGGAAGACGAACACATGTGCAACACAGTGTCAATGAGATCAGGAAGAGAAACTTGCTGAAAATTACTAAGTAGAATGGGACGGGCAGGATACTCTGCAATGTTTAGGATGACAGTGGTAGCTGGTACAATCTTAGTTCTATTGTCAGGGATTTTTTGCTTAAAGGTCGAGTGTGGAAGATTTAGGTGGAAGGGATCTATTGGCAGAAATTCAATATATAATATTCCATGTGATGTTTTCACTTGTGTGTTTTATCTAAATCTGTCTAAAATATTGTTTACTCTACCTTTAAATGGGCCTTTTATATTTACATCGGGAGCAGGTCCTCTCTATGGAGGATGCCATGGTTTTTTACAGTAGCCCAAACTGGACAAACTAAACACCTTTTGAGTTTTTATGACAACTGAAGGCTACCACAGGTTCTCTTTCATGTTTGGAAGGGGAGGGTGATGTAAGGGAAATTCAGCTGCAACATGCAACTTCACCACTAGATGTCACTAAATTCTACACACTGAACCTTTAAAAAAAGATTAAAACTTCTCACAGTCAGTGTTTGAGATGGTTAGCAGGGCAGAAGCAGCAAGGTTTATGAGTCTATTGATGGTGATTGCTGGTGATTAGTTTTGAGAAATAGTTTCCTCTTGCTATTTTCTTTTATTACTATAGGAAATCAAGAGGCCTTTCATGTATAACTAGTGGACATGCAATTTGGTCTTTTTCCACTTCCCTTCTGATTTTCTGAACTGCCTTTTGAGATCTCGGAGCCTGTCATCAACCCATTGAGGGATGTTAACAGGTGATTTCAGTCTTTCTGTTTTAATAGGGGCTATGATATCCAGTGTGGTTTGACAAACGTTATTGAAGCCATTGAGTAAAACATTAGGATTGGATGATTCATAAGGGTTATGGTCAAGAAGACCTGCGGAAAAGTTAGATGAGAATTTGAGGGACTATGTTCATTTAAGATGCGTGAGGTTTTAATAGTTTTGATGTTTTTTTGGGCTACGTGGTACAGGGAGTCAAACTTAACACAGAGATGGTCAGAGACAAATACGTCTTTAAAGATCAAGGAATTGATGCTCAGACTGAGGGTAAAAACTAGATCTAATGTGTGGCCGCAGTTATGAGTTGGACCAGTCACATGTTGGACTAAATTAAAAGACTCTGTAATGTTTAAGAATTGAGTTGCAATATCATTGGTTAAGTCAACAACGTGGATATTGATATCACCAGCAATGATGGCTCTGTCAAAATTTAAACCAATGAAAGATAAAAGTTCAGAGAGTTCAGGGGCAAAATCAACAGTTGGTTCGGGAGTGCGATCAACCCTAGTAATTTTTTACTAGGCTAAGGACCGGAGCGGTGCTACAAATTCTGAACATAGCAGCCTCAAAACAAGAAAAATTCTCTGTGGTAATGGGGCAGCAAGAGAAGCATTTTTTAAAAACAACAGCTAGGCCAACCCCATTATACCTGGAAGTGCTTAAATATTCAAAGTTGGGTGGGCAAAGCTCTAGCAGCTGGGTGTGATCTCCAGGAGACAACCAGGTCTCAGTTAGGAATTAAAAAGTCTAAATTGGACAGTGGTGTATAAAGTACTTGAAAGCCATACTTGAGTAAAAGTACAGATATCTTACCTGAAAGTGACTCCGATAAAAGTTAAAGTCAGCCGTAAGAAAATGACTTGAGTCAAATTCTTAAAGTAGCTCATAGTAAATGTACTTAAGTATCAAAAGTATGTGTTGTTGAAATGTACTTAAGTATCAAAAGTAAAAGTACAAGTACCACAATTAACAATGCAAAGTGCTTTTCATAGTAGGCCTACACACAAACAAAACAACCAAAAATTGTTCTCTCCAGACTTTATTTCAGGTGACTGAAAAACTATAACAAAAAATATACATATACTGTATAATTTTACAAATTTTGAACCCCAGATGCTGAGTGTTAGTGAGGGTTGGATGTAAGGACTGTATACGAGGAACTTATTCTTTTTAGCCGGTTCTGATTCCAGCTCCGCTCCAGGTGTGTCTGCTAAAACACGGCTCTGTCGACTTCTCTCTCTTGATGTCCTTTAATTTGGCAACAGCACAGTACAACATATGGGCAGAAACGCACATGCATTCAGACTACACACATATCCGCCTGAACAATATATATCCTTATCTACCCGTATAAACATATTAGCGAGGAACCCACCGCTATAAAGACAAAACAGTAGAAAAGGCACCCAGATATACAATGACTGACCGTGCAGCCCCAGCAGTGCATGTTATCTAATAACGAACTCTAACCTACTTAACTGAAGCAACTCATAACACACAGTGCACACTCACGGTTCTCACGGACGCACACGCACTAACAGACAGCAGTCTCTGACCGACGGACAGCTGTCTTCTTCCTCGCTCTCAATTGCTGCTGCGCCACACACCGCTCGGACCCGCTCGGACCACACTCAGCGCGCTCCTCAGCTGATTGCGCGCTCCCGCCTCAGATGTGCAGCGCCTGCTCCCGCGTTCCTGTGCTCTGCGTGCACCTCTGTATGGAAGCCCATTTCCGCCACTGTGATGAAGAAAATAAAAATTTGTATCTCATAATTATGAGATACTTTCTCATAATTATGACTTAGCATCTCATTATTATGAGATAGTATCTCATTATTATGACTTAGCATCTCATTATTATGACTTAGTTTCTCATAATTATGACTTAGTATCTCATTATTATGACTTAGCATCTCATTATTATGACTTAGTTTCTCATAATTATGACTTAGTATCTCATAATTATGACTTAGCATCTCATTATTATGAGAAAGTATCTCATTATTATGACTTAGCATCTCATTATTATGAGAAAGTATCTCATTATTATGACTTAGTATCTCATTATTATGAGAAAGTATCTCATAATTATGACTTAGCATCACATTATTATGAGATAGTATCTCATTATTATGACTTAGTTTCTCATAATTATGACTTAGTATCTCATAATTATGACTTAGTATCTCATAATTATGACTTAGCATCTCATTATTATGAGAAAGTATCTCATTATTATGACTTAGCATCTCATTATTATGAGAAAGTATCTCATAATTATGACTTAGCATCTCATTATTATGAGAAAGTATCTCATAATTATGACTTAGCATAATGAGATGCTAAGTCATAATTATGAGATACTAAGTCATAATAATGAGATACTAAGTCATAATTATGAGATGCTAAGTCATAATTATGAGATACAAATTTTTATTTTCTTCATCACAGTGGCGGAAATGGGCTTCCATACCTCCGCGATGTGCTGCGGATAGGCAGCCTTTATACACTGAGGTTCAAATAGTATTGGACTTATATTCAGATTTTAATTTGTAACTAGTAACGAGGTGTCCAATGTCGATGTAACGGAGTAAAAGTACATATTTTTTCTTTCAAATGTAGTGGAGTAAAAGTGGAAGTCCTGATGAATATAAATACTCAAGGAAAGTATAGATCCTCCCAAAAACTACTTTAGTACTGTTACGGAGTACTTTTACTCCATAACTTTACACCTCTGAAATTGGATGAAGAAATTAGATCATTGAGTATAAAACACTTATAAGAAGGGGAGCTTACATTGAGGGTCC
This sequence comes from Hippoglossus hippoglossus, assembly GCF_009819705.1. Taxonomy (NCBI): domain Eukaryota; kingdom Metazoa; phylum Chordata; class Actinopteri; order Pleuronectiformes; family Pleuronectidae; genus Hippoglossus; species Hippoglossus hippoglossus. Next base: position 19,133,078 of record NC_047166.1, on the reverse strand, counting down.
GGCGGGCGGACCCAATTCAAAGTAAGACCAAACAGTACAAACTATCAATCTAGTTAACCTAAGACAGCAGATACAATAGTAATCTAGCAGAGAAGCTTATTAAAGAATATACTTTGCCTAAATCCAAGTAGTCCAGTAGTATGAAACCCCAGGAGTCCAATGCACACTTTTGTATAAAGGATAAAAAACAAAGGAGAGAGCACACACCCTTGTGGTGAGCTAGTGGAAGGGCAAACTTCATCTGATAAAAATCCATTCACTCTCACTCTTTGTGACCTGATCGTTCTAAACAGGTCACAATCTAAAATCCAGCCCACAAGATTAAAATTTAGTTTAAAATCTTCTAAATCTTATACGGGTTCAAATGTGAGGTTGAATTGTATTAAAAGCAGATGAGAAATCGATAAATTAAAGCCGAGCATGACAGGCAGAGTGAGTGAGGCATCCTCGACTCCGGAGGCCTGTAGGCAAACTGCAGCGGGTCAAGGGCGTGCTCTGTGTGTCTGAAAATTTCATTTTCATTAAAATAGAAGTTAAGGCCACAGGTCTGAAATCATTAAGGGTTCTTGGAGTGTTTATTTTAGGTACAGGGCCACAACGGCATCTTTCCAGACCATGGGGACATGCTATGTTTCTAATGATTTATTAAAAATATAATTAAAAACTGGGCTCAGCTCTTTTGCACAATATTTCAAAATGCGACTGCAGATATTGTCTGGCCCATGGCTGTTGTTCACCTTTGTAGAATGGAAAGCCTGTTCAACATTGTTTTGGTTTATAATGAAATGTTGTTTAAGACTCAGTTCTTGAATTTCATTTCTAAAATCAAACATGGCAAAACGATTATAAAAGCAATTAAGAGCATTGGCAAAGGTAGTGTCTGAATTAAAACCATATAAAATGACTTGTGTGCTTTTTGTTTTATTCTGGAAGCCTGCAGTGGTTTTCATGCAGGATAATGCTGAGCCAAGGTTGTTTGCAGCCATTTCCCTCTCCATATCTGATTCAAAATTTAGTTTTGCTCTTAAAATTCCTATTTTAGGCTCTTTGGTAGCGATGTGCAGGTCAGACCTGTCCCCCATTTTAAAAGCAAGTTTCTATCTCTGTAATGCAGATTTTACCGTTTTGTTGACCAATGGTTTATCATTAGGGTAATTTGTTTTTGTGTGTGTGTACGTGTGCCTATGTGTGCAGAGAAATTCCTCTGCAGACCAACATTTGTACCAGTGAAATGTAATGACAGGCCGGCTGGGCCCACAGAAGGAGGGCACACACACACACACACACACACACACACACACACACACACACACACACACACACACACACACACACACACACACACACACACACACACACACACACACTCCTGTGCCCTGGCTTTCTCTTGTTCTTTCCATTTTAAAATCTCAGTCTTTGCTGGTGTGTTCCTGGCATCAGTGACCAACATCCTGTGTCCAGAATTAACTCCTGACCTCTCTTTCACTCTTTAAGGCCTCAGTGGTGAAGTGCATATGTATTTTCTCTGTCTGGTCTGTGTTGGAATCACCAGACTTGATCAGTTGTCCTCCCACAGTCGGTGCATTTATGGATTACCTCCAGGACAGGTGTGTCAAATATGAGGATTCTACCCCATGTTTAACAAATGTAACAATAATAATGTGGAAACATTCCAGTTAGATTTTATGTTGGTGATCACTGAGACTATTATTACCATTGGTTGTTATTTTAATGCAGTTACATGGAACAAATGTTCTCCTTTCTTAAATAACTATAATATCAGCTTTCCAGTGGCTCAGAGCTGTCATGTTGAGACAAAGATATCATCTGCCCCCTGGTGGAGCAAAATGCTGAGTTTTGACTCTTTACACCACACATTGATTTTAACTGAGAAGTGCTGGCTCAGTGTTTTAAGGTAAATGAAGATCTATTGATGTTTGGAGCTCAATTCATTCAATAAGACATCTTATATTATACAATATAATTCATCCTGCAGTATTTGACTAATGACAGTTCCTGTAAATGAAACTCACCATGACAACACATCCTTTTCAAGGGCCTGGACTGTCACCGTTGACTATTTTTGTTATGTCACAATGACATACATAGTTGTCTTTAGGCTTACGAAAAGTATCTTGTGGGGATAGTAAGTATCTTCTTGTGTACACTATGCACTGGGCTTACCCAACTCCACCTTTATTACATGTTAGTTTAACAGGCAGTCACATTTCTTTGTGATGCTATGGATTAACAGGGTCATTGGTGGAGAGAACAAAGGCATGACTTGATTTATAAAAAACTAGAGACGATATATTTACAGAGCAAACAGTTACTGTTAATAAGTAAAACAAATATCTAATTACTTAGCTACAGTAATGAAGTTTGTGATTGACGTAAAAGTTAGGACACTGACCATGAATCTTCAAATGTTAAAGTGAAAGCAGGTCTACAGCAGCGTCAATGGTCAACACTGGTCTACATGTTTGGTTTTTGGTTTAACATGGATATTTTTTTATTTTAAATGTGTATTGTACCTACAAAACACAATGTATCTTATTGTGTGTTTAACTGATCCAGTATGGTGTCACGTGTGGAAAATCAATTTGTTACATTGGCATTTTATTGCCAGTGTGTCTGTTCTGAATGGTTATGACTGAATTTAATATACTTATACACAGAGAAAAGCAAGGTCATCTGTCATGTCATGGTTTTAAAGGGTCCAAGTTTGTATTCAATAAAGAACAATACAGACAATAATAAATATGTAGTTAAATAAAGAAAAAGAAAATTGAATAGATGAATAGATGAATAGATAAAGAAAGACAAAAGAACAAAATGAGACAAAACAAGCAAAAAATTACAGTAAGAGTAAGACCGTCCAGAAAAAACTGCTTCAACATTGTTCACCACATATATGTACATATACACATATATACAGAATTTCTTTTACTTTTAACATGCCCTTGTGTGCCAACGTCACAATTTGAAAACGATATTCATGAAGAGCCTATATTTGACCTATATTTAGGGGGGGGTGGATAACAATAGCACATTTCTGTCACATTTCTTGTTTGCTCTGCTCAGCTAATAGAGCAAAAACACCACTTTAATTATTAGTATGGAGTAAGTAGCAAAGAAGAAATGAAAAGATAAAAAGATAGGAATGAGCTAAGACTTCGGTCCTATTCTTTAGAAAACCATTTAGGATGTTTGATTTAGTGATTATGTTGGCACACTCCTGTCAGACGTTTCACCTGTGTCTTCCCGCAATAATTGCGCAACAAACAAACACGCCTATAATTAAAAGGCTTTGCAGTCAATGTCTCTCCCAAACACTCTCCCCAGTATAAGTATCTCTCCATCTTGCCAGTTACCAAGCCTCGTGTCATGGTCAACTGCAGGTACCGTATGCATGCCTCTGGGGATTTATTGTGGTGGCTGGAAAACTATTTGTATAATAGGGCTAAAAATGCAACATGTTGTTTACTTTTGAGTGCTAATTTAGTTTCCAAAGCATGGAAAAGATAAAAAAATATATATATACTATATATGCTATTTAATTAGAAGTTACTCTTTTTCTCCATTATTATGAAAATACAGAACAGGTTTTATTTGTTATAAACATATAGCACTTCGTCTGAAAATCGGAGTCTAAGCATTATTTAAAATTGTATTGTTTTCTTTTTATGATATGTTTTAGCATGTATATGTTTGTGCAGAGTTCTACATCTTTTCTTTTTTCAATGCATTGTAAGCATAGTTATATATTATAACTATGATTTTTTTCTGTACTAATACATAACATTAGCACATTAATATATAATATTACTCTTGCAATAACAATATACAGTGCATACGTTGCTAATAACATGAATTATGTAAATCATCAAAATCACAGCTTTTACTCATGGTTGTGTCAATGTCAGTAATACAATTGTTACAGTTTATGTCTTCTTGGTGCGGCTATTGCTAAAACCAGCTCATTTCAGTTTTTTATCATTATTTACTCTAATCCTAAATGATCTTTGACAAACTGCTACAAAATTGTAATTAGTATCCATCCAATTCACGATTGAGAAGGGTATTCCTAGACAAGCTGTAATTACATGCAACACATCAAATGGGCAACATTGTAATCAAAATGTCACAAGGATTCAAAGGTCAATGTATCTCCAAGTAATCTGATAATCAAGCTTGATTGTATAACATATTTTACCTTTACCTTTTATTCTGAAACACTTTGCCTTAAAATTAGTTTTTAATACTGTGTATGACTCTCTCGCCATCAGCTATGGAAATAACGAGTATCCTGATGGGTTTGGCTGCTGCACTCTTGGCAGGTATTACTTAAGGAGGTCAGACATATATAGACGTAAATAGTATAGTAAGCATTAAGTCTAAATCCTGTAATTGTAAAATCTCTTCTCTTCTCCAGTATGTCATGGTTGTTCAACAGGAAAGGAATTTATAACAACATTTCTTCCTAACTTCCGGCAATCGTATATTCAAAACCGCGAGCTCTATGTGGTTGTGACGGCTCAGGGCTCTGAAGCCAAAGTTAGCATCCAGGTGAGAATACCTACTAATTGATTATCTGTCTCTCTGTCTGTCTGTGGAACGCATATCTGGAGAACTGTTCATCTAAACTCAAATCAATCAAATTCAGTTTTGTTTAATTAAAAAAAATGAAATACCAATAATGTAATGGGGGGATTTGACATTTTTGTGAACTTCTCAAGAAATTATTTATGTGATCTTTTGAAAAACATGTGTAGTGTGCTAATGTTCATGAACATTTGAAGTATGGTGGATCCTTATAATGATCTTGATGCATCTGGTCTTAATACATCTATGTGCATTATGGCAATAAAGTGGCCATGGCGGAGGTATGCGTTCTCTGAGTTCACTTCGAGTGTTAGTATTTGTCTCATTTGGCATTTCCAAGAAGGTCCAGTTTGTTTTAATGTAGCTAATAAACATTTAAAAGATTTGTCTGTATTGCTCTGCAGGTGGCCTCATTGGGTTTCTCCAGGCAGCTGACACTTTCTGCAAGCAAAAGCCTGAAGGTTCCTCTACCAACTGGATCTGAGCTGCGGAAGCCGTTTCATAATGAAAACTCTGCTGTTCGAATCTCATCTAGTGCTGAAATCTCTGTGGTCTCTTTCAATCGTCGCCTATATACAGGAGACAGCACAGTGGTTTATCCAAAAGAAGAACTGGGCACTAATTATTTTGTCTTCACACCCACAGGATATTTGCAATTGGACAATCTATTAGCTATTGTGAATGGCGATAGCAACAACCAGATCACTATCATACCTGGTGCTGATGTGTTTCTCACTGGTGGGACTAGGTGGTGGAATAAGAAGGCAGTGACTATTACCCTGAAACCATATGCATCCTACCTTGTGCGCAGTGTTACAACTTTGACCGGCACACAGATTCGATCTCAGAAGCCTGTGGCTGTCTTAGCAGGCCACCAATGTTTGTCGATGAATCTTGGGTGTGATCATGTGTATGAACAGCTCCCTCCAGTGGCAAGCCTGGGGAAAGAATATGTTGTACCCATGAGCAACTCTAAGGCCACAAACACGGCAGAAATAGTAGCTACTGAAGACAACACTGAGGTGACAGTACAAAAGGGACGTTTCATCAAACAGTTAAGTAAAATATTATAATTTATAAAAGTTATAAAAGTTTTCTAGAAGAAAATGAAAGAATGAAACCTCTGCTCTCATCTTTATTCCTGTTTGTTCTCTGCAGAGCAGCGTGTCTTTTAAATTCTGTGTTGTCTAAATGATGATCGAGTTTTACATGTTTTTTCTTCAGCTGAGTTGTATTGAGCTCTGTCAGTCATTGAGGTATTTTCTTCCAGATTATATTAGAAAAATGTTATGACATAACTTATTTGCTCTTATTCAGACACATACAGTATTTTCATTGTGTGGTAACTATATATAGAGTGACCCTTAAGGCTAGGAGTCGGTCGATACTGCAGGAACTCTAGCAAAAAACTATAGTGCACATTGTTGACTTCTGCTCACCACTCATCGCAGAGTCCAGGATTCATACTAGTCTATTTTTAGGTTGAGGCAAAAAAATATTCGGTTAGTGTTAAAGAGAAACGTCAATGTCAATAAGCACACATTATCTGAAATCATGACATCTATACACTTTTCCTAACCTTAACCAAGTGCTAAAAGTGCCTTAACATTACCAAACTTAATAATAATGCAGACACATCACACAGATTTTGTGTTAGAAGATTAAATAGTGGACTAAAAAATGTAATATATTGTCAGTAAACATTTTACTGATGCATTCCGTTTAGTGGCTTTTCAAATATGCTGCTAGAAAATCTAAACTAGTCAAGATCTTTCCTTAAGAACGTATTAGTTCTGGCAAATTTGTTATGTATACACATAATTTTGAGAAGACAGGATCACTATTACCAGATCTTATCCACTTTCCCTTTTGATCCGCACAAAATTGCACACACTCATATCAGTCCCCAAGGTTTTAGTTTGGGCTGGGTAACAAGATTTTCCAAGATTATAAGGCAGCGAGGTCAGCCAAGGCGTTTCTAATGCAAAGGTGAACTATGATCTGAGAGAGTCTTGGTCGGTTGAACGAGTCTGTTTATACTGGAGGGGCTTACTTGTGAGTTGCAGCTCAGATGTATGAGCAAGAGAGTTGGCGTGGTATGAGTTAACCAAAAGCGCAGTCCAGTCTGCAGTAAACGCACTGAGGTGCAGGCTTGAATGTGGACAAGTAAGAAAGGAATCCATATTCCAAACAACAGTTGGGTTAACTCCATGACAACTGAGCATAATTTATCCATTGATGAATTCCACAGGACAATTTGTCTTTAAGTAGCCCTTACATTTTTTAATCAAATGCTCCAGATTGATCAACTCGATTCAGTTAAATTTGTATTTGTATAATGTCAAATCACAGTATCCATAATCTCAAAGCAGTTAACATAGTAAGGTCGAGACCATACAATATTATAGAGAAACCCAACAGTTCCCACAATGGGCACTTGATGAATGGAGAGAAAACATTCCATGTAAAGGAAGAAACCTCTTCTTCTTTTTTGTTTGGTTTAATGGCAGGTGGCAACCAACTTCAAGATGCAAGAAAACCTCCAACAGAATCATAGAATGGGAGAGGCTAAATGTTTTCGCCCAGATTTGTCCCACATTCCACATCCCACACAACCCTCATCTGGCCATAGCCACAAGTTAGCCATAGCAATACCCCATTTGTTTTGGGATATTTGGGCCATTACACATCCATTTTGTTTGGGCAAAAGTTGGCCAGAATTTACATATCATTGTATCATTGAAGTGGCCCACATCTGTATACTATCTCCTTGACTGGCAAAGCTCTAAAATCCATGTAAATTTGTTAATGACTATTACTATAAATGTAACTATGAAAATATTTTTTTCTGATCTACCTGTACTGTATCTAACCAAGTAAATATATTCTGCTAATGCCAACAGGATCCATCTAAGGAAGGCTGGGGACTTCACCTCACAGGGATTTACCTGTTATCATCCACTGTCTGTGAAGAGCAACAAGAAAGTTATGGTGCTGCTTCTCAGCAACAATAAACCAAATGACCCTTTCCTAATAGCACTGATCCCAACGCACAGGCTTGGCACTGATTGGGCAGTGGAGACTGTGGCTCAGTTTAAAAATACCATCGCTATTATGTCAGAGAGGGAGGGGTCGGGCAGTGTGAAGGTGTGTGTAGAGGGAAAGTGTTTCTCACCCCTGTGGCGTTTTTTCCTGAGCCATAAGCGCTGGGTGTGGTCTAATGTAAATGTGGGGGAAAAGCAGAGTCATGTGACAGTGAAAGGTGACGCCCAGATGTCAGTTTACGTCTACGGTGGGAGACACGGGGGATCATATGGAACTGCTGGAATTTGTTCTGAAGGTACACACACAAACTTACATATCTAGATTCCTTTACACACACACACACATTCAGCAACAGTATATCCAGATGTCTATGCAACAATTTATGTTGATATTGTTATATATGGACACAAGTACTGGGACACCTACACATTACACCTACAGGGGCTTTTATGACATCCTATTCTAAAGCATTAATATGGAGTTGGTCCACCTTTGCAGCTATAACAGCTTCCACTCTTCTAAGAAGGCTTTCTACAAGATTTTGAATGTCTGTGGGAATTTTTGCCCATTCACCCAGAAGAGCATTTGTGAGGTCAGACACTGATGTTTGATGAGAGGGCCAGGCTCGCAATCTCTGTTCTAGTTCATCCTAAAGATGTTTGATGGGGTTGAGGTCAGGGCTCTGTACAGGCCAGTTAAGTTCTTCCACACCAAACTCACCCAACGAGGCCTTTATGGACCTTGCTGAGTCCTGCTGGAACAGAAGAGGGCCTTGCCCAAACTGTTCCCACAAAGCTGGAAGCATACAATTGAACAAAATGTCTTGGTAAGCTGAAGCATTAACATTTCCCTTAACTGAAACTAAGGGACTTATAGTCCAACCAATCGCAATGTGATTAAATAAAACACCTGAATTCGATGATAAAGAGGTGTGTCCCAATACTTTTGTCCATGTAGCGTATATTAAGTAAAAACTAAAGTAATACAGTTAATCATGACACGATGCAATGTATCCACCAAGGTGCTACATGTATATACTGTATATGAGTAGCATGTGTCATCTGTATTTCCTATAGATGCCCCTCCGCCTACACAGCCCAAGGATCCCTGTGAAGAGGTGAAATGTCGAGTAAAGGAACGTTGTGTGAATGGTGAATGCGTCCACGTTTCCACAGCAACTTGCCATGCGGTTGGTGACCCCCACTACTTGACATTTGATGGTCAGCGCTATAACTTTCAGGTAAGGTTGGAACTTGACTTATTTGGATGGACTTAAGCTTGACCAGCCATCCCCAGCCATTGAGTATATCTAATTTATACACTCAGGACACACTGAACTGAGACATGCTAATACTTACACTCATGAACTGAGCTTCACAGAGTTAATAAAATGTGCAGTCATGGGGGTTAGCTCAACTGGTAGAGTGTGTACCATAGCTGTGTCTCAATTCAGGGGCTGCATCCTTCGGAGGACGCAGTCTACACGGCCTACAAAGGAGGTGGTCTCCGTGGGCCACAAAGGCCGACCAAAAATGAGATGGTCTACAGAGGATCTCTTTAATCGGCATAGCCAGCCCTTACTGCTGTTGCCTTGCATCAGAGCTGAGGTTGGACATGCTGAGAAAGTTAAAATTTAAGACTCCTTTGGATGCAGGCCCTGAATTAAGGGTCCTTGTTCTTACCATTACCACCCCCCCATTCTCATTCTCAGTCTTTTTCCTATCTCTCTCTACTGAAAAGAAAGAGGATAGGATTGTAAAATGACTGTGGTGTTCCATATGAACATTAATAGACATGGAGAACCTGTCAGGAGATACAGGTTCAACACTGTATTAATTGTTTCTACAGGCCCTTTAAACACTGTGTGAAACACATGGTAAAAACATGGTCATCCATTTAATTTCATCCTTTGTCATTAAAGGCGTAGGACAATATGTCCTTAAAGACACATCCGCCAATTTTTATTCAGGGTATTGATAACTAAAATTCACATTTAACAAAATTGATAGGAGTACAGTTATTACATAAGTGAAAGAAAAGGACCCAGGTTCTGATCTAGTATCATATTTAGAGCTCAGTTTGTCTGATGGCTGTATGAGATGATTTGCCACAAATCCTGAACAATAACATGTCTTCCAGGGTACCTGTACTTACATTATGGCAACAGTTACAAAGATGGCGGCCGACCTTGTGCCTTTCACTGTGATGACCAAGAATGACCACAGAGGCAGTGGGAGAGTTTCATTTGTCAGGACTGTAACTGTCAGTGTTCACAAGCAGACAATTATCATCGGCAAGCACAGAGGACGAGCACAGGTAACAGATTCCCTCACAAGTTCATGTAGCGATTCCCGACCGTGACAAGCAGTGAATGGAACATTTGGAGAGTAATAAACCGAGACGAGCAAACCTTCCTCAAATTTAATTGAAATTGACCTTTAATAATGTTCATGCAGATGTGACTTACATTTAGTCAGATTGTGAAAAATACCTATCAATACAATTTAGAATGAGCTACACACCACAGTTTAAATTCCACAATGTTCCAGAACTGTACTTTTAGGAATTTGCATAACTATAAATAATTTTGAATGAGGTTTTCATTCAACTAGAACAGGAAGGAGCAGTGTTTCTGCTTGATACTATTATAGGTTGCACATGCAGCCAATGGTGAGCCTTGGTGGTGGTTGCGGCCCCTCTAGAGCTTTTCCTATTCTAAAACCATTAAATGATAGTAAATAATAGTAGATGTACTATTACTGTATACTCGTTTCAAATGGTTTCTAATCCAACCCCCTTAGTCTCTATACAAATTCTACTACACTGCAAAAGGAAATCCTAATTTTATACACAGTAACAAATCAATTTTACAGTACATTCCTGTATTTTTAAATTTTATACAAAATACTGTAAAATGATTAACAACACAACATTTTAAGTGTAATGCAAGTAATTGCAAATTACATGTATTTATTTAGTATTATTTGGCTTCCATAAATTACATTCAATTTCATATAAAATGACAGAAATTATCTTTAATCACATATGTAGCTCGTTGGTTGAAGGTTCATGTGCATACAAACAATTTAATGTTTTTCTTTCTAATTTCAAGGTAAATCTTCTTAGATTTATATTTATGTGTACTTAGACATTCAAACTCTGTAGTTCTGGATACAAATATAGAAAACCTTTTCAATTATATCAAACATGATGCTTGTGAATTGTGAATTTGTTGGATACAAATCATGTGGTCACATTAATGCCCCGAAGAACAGAGTGTCAGAGAAAAATACACTAAGGCATATTCTACTCTGAGACATTTAAACTCAGACTTACACTTAAAGTCAGTTCTCCCAGTCATCTTTGCTCCTGGTTTCCTCTTGTGTCTGTTCAGTTTAGCTCTGTTCTGTTGCCTTGGCTATGTTCTGCTCATGTATACTCTCCATACTGTTTCCTGTTACTCCATTGCTTTTTCTGTCTGACGTTTGCTCTTTAGGTCCTAGCTTTTTCAAGTACACCTGTTCTGTCCTGCCAATACTGTGAACTTTTCAAGACTTCTGGTTCTACAGCTCTCTCTCCTTTTCAAATAACTTGACCTCATCTTCATCTTATTCAGCATTAAAGGCATACAATTTTTCTTTATTATTGTTCTGCTTTTACCTGTAGGTTAATGACGAACTTCAGAACTTACCTATCAGCTTGTTGGGAGGCCGGGTCACTGTAAAGAGGAGTGGAATCTATGCAGTACTCAGAACTGACTTTGGCCTGACTGTAGTATATGATTGGAACATGAGGCTGCACATCAGAGTGCCATCCTCCTACTACCAACACCTGGGTGGCCTCTGTGGAAACTACAATGGAGACAAGAGGGATGACCTGCCTGAAGGTGAGATGGGGACATAAAACGATAGTAGGAGGAGATATGGTCAGGTTAGGGTTAGGTGCTGGCAGTTGAGGGGGCCTGTCTTATGATGCTAAGCGAAATGCAAATGTCTATAGCATATATATATATATATATATATATATATATATATATAATATCTGGATAAGTGTGTGGCCTTTTCCACCTATGTTGGAAATCATGACTTCCAATTTCAAGTTAATATCACCAATGGTTGTTGTGATTTGTGATTTGCTTACCACCTAGTGAACTTCTCACACACCCAGATGTGACTAAATAGTAATCGTAGTTTTCTTTGTGTCTCTTTCAGGCCCCCATCTCCCTGCTGTGCTGAAGATGATCAAGCAGTGGAAGGTGAAAGATTCTGATAGGTTCTGTCAAGATAACTGTAAGGGTAGCTGTCCACACTGTTCAAAGAAGCAACATGCCCACTTCAGCAAGCCCAAATTCTGTGGGATTCTGGTTAAGAAAGATGGACCATTTTCAGCCTGCCACAAACAAGTTGACCCAACTTTGTATCTGGACAATTGTGTCTATGATGTCTGTGTCAACAAAGGTAAGCCAATTATTGAAAACTTTAGGGCATTGTTTCACTACATGGACTTTACTTCATAACTTCGCACTGCAACAGGCAACTGTGTTATGTAGTTGTGAGGTGCCACATTGCCACTGATTGAAAGATAAATTCGTATTTTGCCTTCCGTGCATTTAAAGGATTTTAACTTCTGGATGTTAGTCATGAATCAGGTTTCATGTTTTTTTGTCATCTGGTTGTTAGATGTTTGCACTTTGCTTAACTTTGATGATTGACCACTTGACAGCCTTGTTTTCTGCAAAAAAAAAGAATTATCTCAGGGTTTCAGGATCTACAGAGTAAGATTTCTTGTAAATTATGATATGGTAATGTTTTTGTTTTCAGGTGCAAGACATGTATTGTGTGATAACCTGAAGAGTTACACAGACACCTGTCTGACAGAAGGAGTCAAAGTCAGCCCACTGTGGAGAATGGTTGCCAAATGTCGTAAGTAACTAAGCAAAAATACGGTTACATCTGTAAGTACTATCTATAAAAAGCCACAATGCACGCCATGTTGGGTCTGGCAGCAGGCCTGGAGAAGCTAATCAGGACAGGGGAGTATTCCCAGTGGGCTGGACAACTCTGAAGCGTGATTAACGTTTGACGTCACAAACGATTTAGGTTACACCCATAGACCATACACCCACAAAAAGGGAACATTAAAAGGACAAGATGTGGAGTAAAGAGAAGAAGAAGGAAAGCCTTTACCTCTCTCATCCCATGTGCCAAACTCAGCAGCTTCTTTCAAATGAGCTTGTGCCAGAAGATGGTGGTGATGAGACAGGTTCGCTGCTACTGGCGATGAAGAAGTGGCAGAAAGAGAACCGCCAGTCAAGACCCTGTAGATCCAATACATTAGGCAGGGCCTCAACACCATATGTAACTATTGCATGAAGCAAATTCAATGCCTATCATATGAGGATGGTGCTGGAGAGAAAGCTCAAATAAAGTGTTTTCATGAAACTCTGTATAGCCAATAGCCATGCTGCTGTGTGTGGTGAAAATCTATGTTAAAACAAATTCACACTGTAAACAGTTACTGTGCTGGCAGTCCCCCCTTATGTTCCTATGGAAATAGACACTATAGGATGGGAACAATGTGCGTGAAAATAAGTCTGTTGTCTAATTATGGTGTTCAGATCAATATAAATCAACCAAACTGATTCGTATATGTATGATGTATGTTTTTTAATTAGATTTACAGTATTGATTCTCACAGATAATTAGGATGATGATATCCACTCTCCCCTCCCCAGCCCTTTCTTGTCCAAAAGGTAGCCACTATGAGGCATGTGGTTCGGCCTGCCCGGCCTCCTGTGTGTCCCTGAACAGTGAGGAGCAATGTAAAGCCCCCTGTGTGGAGGGGTGCCAGTGTAATAAACAACACGTGCTTAGTGGAAACAGGTAACATATTAATGATGTTATTACTATTGAAAATACAAAGCTGGTTCTTGGAAATGCTTTATAATAGTTTTGCAAAGACAGCCATTAGAAATGAAATACATTTTGCCATATTTATGTTCCATATGTCCCATATCCATACAGCGAAGTCATTGGTTTATATAGTTTCATGTCTGGTTTTGGTGTCACAACTCTGTCATAGAGAGGTAAGTACTTGAAAAGTAGTAAAAAACTAAATGAGCAAAACATTTACTTTTATTATACTTTTAAAAAACAGTCTTTAGTATAGTAAATAACCTGCACATCCCCCTTTGTTTCGCCCATTACAATGGTCCTCATTACCACCAAAACCATAACCAGAGGTATAACCATAGGAACAGTTTTACCAGTATCAACGCCCAATAATCACTGTTACAGCAACAGCCTTTCAAGAGCCACTCACGACTGCAGAGGTCATATCATAAACAAATCATAACAACCACTACACCATCATACTGTGGTCACAGGTAGCAGCTGTACGCACTGTTAGAGCTCATTCATATGTATGTATGTGTGTGTTTCAGATGTGTTCCCAAGTCCAAATGTGGATGTCAGTATCAGGGCAAATATTACCCATCAGCCGCCACTTTTTGGGGTGACAACACTTGTACCTCCAGGTGTAATTGCCATAAAGGGAAAGCCAAGGTTGGTTTGTGTGACTGTGTGTGCCACATCTATCATACTGTGTGAAATGACCTGCGAGGCATCACCTCTGTGGGTGTGCACACAATTAAATAAATGTTGTGGATAAATGTTTTCACTGATATTCTTTCCTGCTGTGTTCTGTCTTTCTGGTGAAGTGTAAATCATCTACTTGTAAGAAGAACGAGCAGTGTCTCGTGAAGGGGGGTGTGAGGGACTGCTACTCAGCATCCTTTGAAACATGCCAGGCCACTGGTGACCCCCACTACCGAACCTTTGACAGTCGCCGGTTCGATTTCCAGGGGACTTGTACCTATATTCTGTCCCAACTCACCAAGGGATCAGACCAGGATCTGGTCCCATTTCAGGTGCTGGTCCAAAATGAGAACAGGGCACGTAACAAGGCTGTGTCCTACACCAAGTCAGTGTCACTTCATGTGTTTGGCAATTTGACCGTCAGCATGAGTCGTGCCAGCCCACGGACAATACTGGTAAGATCCGGCTGCCTAAAGTAAATAATTACTCTATCACTGTGGTTTGTAGATACAATAGACCACTTCAACCAGTGGGGAAAGAACAGAGAAAGACTTCTTCATTTATGTTCCAATAGTGAGTGTGCTGTTGTTTGTGTTGTCACGATCAACCTAAGAACCTGGCAAAAAAATGTATTTTCATTTATATAGAAGTGGGTAATTATTATAGAAGTAAATGTAGCTTACTGTCAATGCTACTGTGGAATGACTTGATGTGTTTCTGCAGCGGCAAAGCGCCAAATTGCAGATAATGTGTTATAGTGTTATTACATTGAAACCCCCTCCCACCCTACCCAGGTAAACAGTCAGTCAGTGAATCTGCCCTACTCCATGGAGGATGGCAAGCTTTCCCTGTTCCGGCGTGGCTACTTTGGCATCGTGACAACATATTTTGGTTTGACGCTCAAGTTCAACTGGAACAGCCACGTCAGCTTGACTTTGCCCAGTTCATACTCTGCTGCAACATCTGGTAAGTTGGGTGTATGTAATGAGCATGTGACTGTGGTTGTATAAGGCAAACACAAGCAAAGCAAAGCCTTTATACTTAATCATATCCCACATAGCAAAATAGTTTTGGCCCAGATTTGGTCCATGTCCCGTACATCACACATTTGGCCCATGTACCAAGTGGAATGATTGCAAGATCTGGGCCACAAGTAAGCCATAGCAATACTGCATTTTAACCAAAGGTGCAAGAGGTGACCTGAATTAGTTTTTTACTCTTTGGGTCATATTCGCCATTCCCAAATATGTGAAACATCTACACACTTCGTCCATCACGCCAGTTCAGGCAAGCATGAGGCAGCTTTGTGTTTATAGGTGGAAATCAATTCTATTCCACGTATTTAACTTACAGACACGATATTTATGTCACGACAAGATAATTCAGAAAGTATTGAGACCCCTTCAGTCTTTGCTTTAAATACAGGGTTTGTGCTAAAAGTGAAGCCACTCAGAAATAATTCAGTGCGCCACCAACTCACCATCTGTCCTGATTCAAATTCTTTTCATGCCTCCAATAAGAATGCAACTGAACTGTTAAATCTCTGTGTAACTGCTGTGCTTGTTGCCTGTTTCTCTTTATCAGGCTTGTGTGGAAATTTTAATGGGAAACGTAATGATGACTTAATGAAACCTGATGGCACCCAGGCTGAACACATTCATGCCTTTGGACACAGCTGGGAGGTGTGTATTAGTTGAGACTGGAGGACTCTGGAGAATCTTGCACAAACCTGAAATCGAGCAGAAAAAAGAAAAACAGGAAAACTCCACTGAGTCACGCTGCAAATTGTAGAAATTCATACTGGATCCAGCGTGAAAAATGCTTACACGTGACCAAAATTCTTCCATTTTACTTTTGGGCATTACATTACATTACATTTTTTATTGATTTGCAAGCTACATATTTTAACAGTTTTACCTATAAATGTCATTGTACAAAGACAGGAGAAGACCCTGGGTGCACTAGTGACTGTCCTGGTGGTAAATGTCCTGAGTGCGAGCCTGCTCTGCTGCAACGTTACAAACAGGGGCGCTACTGTGGTGTCATAGCTTCCAAGAAAGGGCCGTTCAGGTAGGTTCTTGTATGGGGAGTTATATGAAGTTATAGTTCGACCAATTAAAAAATTTTAATAACGATTTAATAAATATTTATACCCACATGCACTTTTACAAACTGGTGTTATGTGTGTAATTAATTCTCACAGAGGTTTGTGGCATTAGCAGGTGTGGATTAGACCATTACAAAACACCCCTTTGTTTTGTAGGAGCACGTCACACAGTTCAAAAGAAAACAAATAGATGAAGTCAAATATATGAATCATCAGAACTGAAGAGTTGGTAAACATTTCCATTGAATTTCTCTGTTTGATGAATGTGTGCCCTCTCTCTCTCTCTCTCTCTCTCTGCCGGTACAGACAGTGTCACGGCAAACTAGACCACACGCCCTTTCTCACAGACTGTGTTTTTGATCTGTGTATGTACCAAGGCCATGCATCCGCCCTATGCAGCAGCCTATCAGCTTTCAGCACTGCTTGTCAAGATGCGGGAGCTACAGTGGAAAGTTGGCGAACCGAGCAGTTTTGTCGTAAGACATCCACACACTGACACTAAAATCACTCTAAACTGGGAGTCACATGGTCTATGCATCCATTCATCCATTCATCCATTCCATTCCATTTATTTATCCATTCATTCATCCATCCACCCATCCATCCATCCAAGAGTAACTTTTTAGACAATGCACCAACCTGGCAACACCAGAATGAGAGCAGGATTGTTGTTGCTAGTGTTGTGTACTACGTCCAGCTGTTGTTGATAAAGAAATACTCCCTTAACCAAAATGTCAGTTTTTGTGTTGTACAAATAAGTCACTTCTGGAAGATTTTATTTTGACTGATTTCCATGTGTCTCTCTTCCAGCTCCATCATGTGGTGCAAACAGTCATTTTGAGATGTGTGCCCCCCCCTGCCAGCAGACCTGCAGTGGTCTCGTGCCCCCTGAGGGCTGTGACGACAGCTCGCCCTGCACAGAAGGCTGTGTGTGTGACGATGGCTTCATGCTGAGTCATGATAAGTGTGTCCCTCTGGCAGAGTGTGGCTGTCAGTACGAAGGACAGTATTATCAAAGCGGACAGGTACTGTGAGCTGCTGCACTCACTGCTGCTACAGCTGCAGCTTATTTTACTGATGTTGCCTTCTCTTCTGCCACTTCTCACTACTACTGCTATTGATTCTCTGCTCTCTCCTGCTTTCTCAGGTGTTTTATCCAGGAGAGTCCTGTAAAACTCGTTGTGTCTGTTCAGACAGTGGACAAGTAGAGTGTGATCCTGAATTCCAGTGTTCAGCCAATGAGAAGTGTGTTGTGAAAGACGGTTTGGCTTCCTGTTATCCCAAAGGGGTTGGCTCCTGTTCTGTGAGTGGAGTCAGAACAGTCAGGTCATTTGATGGACAGGTAATATTTTCTTAGTAAGACAAGAGTGAACATGTTATCCAGGACAATGTGTGACAATGAAATTACTAATATTCTGAATTTTCAACCATAACATTTTTTTTTTTTAATGAATTGTATAGGTACATTTTATATTTATATTATTATCTATATCAGTAGTGACGTGTCAGATCAGAGCATCTGAATTAGTTGCTACATGTGTCCTTTATCAACACGGATTGTTTCTCATGCAGAATCATGTAACGTAAGTTGATGATTGTCATTTTCTGATTTGCTCTCCGTCATCACAGCTTGTCAGAGATGTAATAACAACCCTTTTCATCAATATAATGTTATAATTCTTCCAGACCTGATGTGGTAAAAATTTAGTTTTTCAAGAAAAACACAGATGAGCAGTACTTTTGATGTCAACACTTGTAATAATACGTTTTAATTACCTCCTCAACATCCACTTGATTCCCACTTAGCTCCTGAAGGGAGCTGAACTACATTACACGTGTTATTCAGAACTGTCATCCTCTGGCCCATGAGCCAGTAAAGTGTCCAAATGATAATTTTGCCTGTAAATGTTCGATCCTCTGCACGTTTTTTAACACGCAAAAGACACAAATATGACAAAAAGAAAACAAAAATCTCAGGATGAAGAAGCGGTGCACACACTCGAACACATCGATGAAGATGTTAAGAGAGTTTTTGGCGATGACGATGTTGATGAACTGTTAACAAAAACAAATTATTTTGTTACATCATTGACCCTTCTTGGTTAGGTTTTAAGACAAGCAGTGAAAGTTCAGGCATACTGCTACACATCTTCTAATCTCTCCACGTCTCTACCCCCTCCCATCCTTCAGGCATATCCTCTGTGGGGAAACTGTGTGTTCAAGTTATCAGAGGTGGAGGAGACGGAAGGAGAGATGACAGCCTTCTCTGTGTTGGTACAGCAGCAAACCAATAAGGGTGGCAGTGTCAGTCGCAGTGTGGAGCTCAAGGTTTACAATATGGATATCATGATGGAGATTGGGGTTCAATGGGAAGTCAAGGTATGTCTGACAGTTTTGTATGACTTGACAGATTTTTTTTGTATTCCCACAAAGAGTGATAACCATTTTCAATAGAACAGAATTAGAACTACACAGTGATAACATAGACTCCCACATAGAATTTTTTTTTTTGCCAGATTGGCCTACATCCCACATCTTACACATTCAACATCTGGCCCACATACTGCATGGAATGATGGCATTTGGTTGGTTTGCTCCTGTTTGCCAGATCTGGGCCACAATTAAGCCACAGCAATACCACATGTGAACCAAAGGTGCCTAATTCACTTTGTGCTATTTGGGCCGTATTCACCATTTACCACATGGGTCACTGTAGGTTCACATCCAGATTACATCTTTTCAAAAGCATCGCATTTTGTCAAAACGGCCCACAATTGTTTTGGGATATTTGCACCAAAAATATCTCTGTTACAAGTGGGAAACTTAAGGCTCACATCCATTTTGTCTGGGCCACAAGAATGTCAGAAGTACAGCATCATTACATGAAGTGGCCCACATCCACACATGCTGAAACTTAAGGCCAAATCACACAACAATCGACCAAGACACTGCATGTGTCTATTTATGTGTCTAACCCTAACACTTAAGTTCACATGGCAATTTTGTGAAAATAGTGTTCTACCTTAAATGAAAAATTGCCCATCCAAATTTCTCTCAATGAAACATTTATGTCAATGTGCTGTAGCTCTTTTTGTCATTGCACATACAGAGATGGACTGAGTGGTGATGGTCATTTTTCAGAAGAGCACTAGCCTTTAGTGATGGACACAGCACTAACATAACCCAGCTCATCTTAAAATACTTTGTGTATGTGTGTCTATGCTCTTCTCTTTGTCTCAGGTAAATGACGTCAGAGTTACCCTTCCTGCGTCATTGGTTGACGGAAAAGTGCGAGCTTATCAAAATGGCATCAGCATCATCATCGAGACCGACTTTGATCTGAAGCTGACCTATGACTGTATGGCAGGCGTGTTCTTGCAAATCCCATCCACCTATCACAGCTCACCACGCGGTCTCTGTGGCAACTATAATGGCAACGTTTCTGATGAACTGGCATCATCAAAAAAGAAGCCAGCAGACATGGTGGCACCTTGGGTAGAGATGAGTGACAAAACGCCCTGTGAGACAGGCTGTGGTGCCAGTTCCTGCCCTGGTCCTAATGAAGAGAAGGTCCCAGAAGCCAAAAAGGCCTGTGACATCATCAAAGCCAAGAAGGGTCCATTTGCAGGGTGCCATTCCACAGTGCCCCCAACTCCTGACTACGATGCTTGTGTCAGGTCAGGATATATCTAATATTAAGGAGATACAAGTATGTTATCTTGTTTATGGTCTGTAGTCTTAAGCCTTTTCCACTGCACAAACTCGGCAACCTATAAACCGCAGCTTCCTATGACCTGAACTTCCAAGGTTCTTCCTTTTATTTAACTTTTTTGTTGTGTTTGGTATACAACTAAAGTATGCAACAGTAGGACAGACAAAAACAGAAGAAGTGGCACAGATGTAGTTATAGATTCTCTTGAGAATCCAGGTCCCTGAAAGGGCTGGCAAAATCTTGTCAACGGTCCAATTGGGAATTTCTGTTTATTTCAGTTTGGTCCTCATAAAAATATTTTCATAAATCTACAACTATGAAATATTTCATAAAATAAGTTATTATTTATATTATTTAAAAAATATATTTTTTCATTTCAAAGTGTATTTTCTTTATTATTTAAACCTGAACCCATTAAATCTTGCTTGAAATTTGGACCAGCTCTAATAACGTACACAGTTGTACAATCAGGACTTGTTAAACAAAGTTGTTAGTTTGTTTGTTTTTGTAATGAATAAATTGTAATAAAATGCAACAGCTCTTTAGCAAACAGGATTTTCTGTGTTACGACCATATATGGCGTTTCCTGTAATTGAATGACATTTCGTTTACAGGGAGATGTCCACAAGCGAAGGGGGCATGGACACCCTGTGTCGTCACATCCAGAGTTATGTCACTGCCTGTCAACTAGCTGGCACAAAGATAAGCAAATGGAGGAGCGAGGACTTATGTCGTGAGTCTGATCTGACTCACTGATGCTTGCTGTAATACACTGTATATATTAGTCTTTATTTATATGCAATTATTGCATGTATGCAAAAGTATTGCATGTTTATTTAAAATTACTTGCTGATGTCTATTTTGGACTGCCCTCACGCTGCAGTAACGTCACAAATTTCCCCCGTTGTGGGACAAATAAATGATTATCTTATCTTATCTTATCTTATCTTAAGAATATGTGACAACACATTTAGCCGACCTGAGATATCCAGCAAAGTCTAAGACTATAGGGCAGAAGAAAACATTATCTCGAGGTCTCTGTCTCACTGAGACTCCACCTGAGTCCAGCACCACAGCTGTGTCATCTACACCCTGCAGACAGAACAACTCGCAGCATGGTGAAACGATTGTAGCCCAGTTTACTTTCTGTAGATTGCTTGTCTCATATTAAAACAGAAAATGTGTGAAATTCTTTCATTAGTGCAGATTCTGGGTTCTGCTCCTGATTGTGATTAAATGGGCCAAACTAAAACCAGCAAGTTGTGATTTTCTAAAGACCAAAAATCTGAAAAGTTGCCATCCACAAAAATATTCATTTTACACAATGGAAATCCTAAGAAAACATCTTATTCCTGCATCTCCTGGCCTTGTTTGTCCTTGCAGCTGTGACATGTCCAACAAGAAGTCACTATGAGCTGTGCTCCTCTTCCTGCTCCTCCACCTGCTTCTCTCTGGAGCAGCCAGAGCCCTGCCCAGTGTGCCAGGAGGGCTGCCAGTGTGACGAGGGCCTCATGTCTGATGGAGTCCGCTGTGTCCCTGTGGAGGAATGTGGCTGTGTAGTGGATGGACTTTATTATAAGGTAACTATCGTCATTTACGTAATCGTCATCGTTCTGGTCAATATTAGTCTGGACCAACATTGCTCTTGAACTGAAAAGCCACAAAACAGCAGATGTCAGTTTGATTGAAACGAAAGTTTCAAATGAAATACGTCAGGAAATAATGAAAGGCAATCATTGATTTCTGCTAAAAGTATACTAGAATCTTACTATGGCAATATTACATTATATGAGTGTGTGTGTGTAAATGTGTTCTAAAACTTAACTGATTCTTTTTAGTCGGGTGTATCTGAATATCTGGAGGACTGTTCAGAGCTCTGTGACTGTCAGTCTGGACAATTCAGCTGCAAATCAACAAGGTGCCAGGAGGGGAAGGAGTGTCGCAACGTGAATGGAACAATTTCCTGCTACCCCATAGGTCATATACTTACTGCCAGAAAATGTTATTTAAATGTTAGCTTACCTTGTCCAAACTGTACCTTTACATTTTTTCTGCCTTTGTGCAGAAATTAGTCCTTCTGCATCATTTGTACCGTGCTTCTACTAATGTGATTTCCTGTTGTTTTACTATTTAGAGCTTTGTAGAGCAACTTAACTGCATGTGGAAATCTGACCGTGTGTGTGTGTGTGTGTTTTCTAGACCCCTGTGCTGTGTTGACGTGCAGGGTGAAGGAGCACTGTGAGGTATCAGAAGGCAAAGCAGGCTGTATTCCTGATTCTAAGGCCTCATGCTCGGCCTTCGGTGACCCACACTACATCACATTTGATGGATGGCGTTATTCATTCCAGGGAACCTGCACCTACGTCCTCGTCAACACTACAGGTTCGTAAATACCTGCTGTGAGGCATTTAATTGAATCTACAAATCAGCCCAAACTCACATTCACACATGCTTAACATTAACATGAATTATTCTGACCAACTCAGGTCTCGATCCAACCCTGCCAGAGGTAACTGTGACCACCAAGAACGAGCTGCGTGGGAACTCTGAATTCTCCTATGTGCGTTTACTCACTGTGGAGATGATGGGCCACATTATATCCATCCCAAATAATAACAAAGGCAACATGTTGGTGGGTCTTTCTTCAAATTATATATGTTGATTAAAACTGCATCAACTATTTCACTTTTCTGAACTGATCTGTTTGTTTCACAACAAGTTTATAATTTCATTCAATATTTTAATTAATGGAAAACAACTAAACATCACATTTTGTCACTTCCTTCTCTTCTAAGGTGGACGGCATCAAGACAGAACTTCCTGTTATTCTTGAAGAAGGCCGCCTCTCCATAATACAGTCTGGAATCAGAGGAATAATCCAGAGTGATATTGGCGTTGAAGTCACTTTTGATTGGTCCACACTTATCATGGTATCCCTAAGCAGCAGTTACTATGGTAACGTCGTTGGGCTCTGTGGAAACTATAACGGCAAAAAGGAGGATGAGCTGACGGCGGCCGGAGTCACGGCTGTTAATGTGACCGACTGGGCCAAGACATGGAGCGTCGCTGATGGTGACCGATTCTGTTACCATTACTGTGAAGGGGTGTGTCCTCAGTGCTCTGAGGAGGACCGTGCCAGGTAATGTTGACTATTATATTAACAAAGATATCTAACTGATTCCAATTATATAATGAAAATCATTGGAGGGCTGCTGTATAACATGAATTCCATTGGTTTAACAGTGTGTATTTCGGCCCTTGTGGTTCCAGATACAACAGAGCACATGCCTGAACAGACCCACTCACACCCAGCAGTGATGTTGTGTGCTCACATATAAAACCGGCTTGAAATGTAAGCACTGAAAAATCAGTGCTTACATTTTTTGTTACATTTTAGACACAGAAAGAGTTTTCCCCAAAATGGATCCAGTTAATAAGGGCTGAATTTCAATTTCCAGGATACAGCTTATTTAAGATAGGCAGAATAACAGGGGAAGGTATGGAGGACCACAAGTGTCACAGAAACCATAATAAAGCAATTAATTAATTATAGAATAATTGTACATTAAAAACAGGCATTGATAAATGTTTTAACAAATTCATTTATAATCTATAAATAAGTAGATTAAATTGCAAAGTACATTTGAACATTTAATGGGCAATAATATAAATATACAAATATAAATCAAGGATAAATAGTTCAAATTAAAGAGTGGTTCGTCAACAAGTACAATTAATACATTCATTCATAAATGAATAAAGCAATATAAAATAAATATTTGAAAATTCATTTTCACGCATTGCCTTCAGGCATCAACTCAATCGATCAACATCTTTTTCTTTGTTCTGTCCCCTCCAGGTTCACTGGTCCAAAGTACTGCGGCATTCTGAGCGATAAGCAGGGGCCTTTCTCTGGCTGTCACAATAAAGTGCCAGTAGCAGAGTTTGTGTCTGACTGTTTGTTTGACGTCTGCATCAATAAAGGACGAACTGAAGTGTTGTGTAACGCCTTGAACGGTTACTTCACAGAGTGCCAGGAAGCTGGAGCATCCATTGAACGGTGGAGACAACTGGCCAACTGTTGTGAGTTACATACAGTCGATTTATATGGACTGAAAACTACAGACAGACACTTATTTTGATCTGCCATAGTGTGCCCTTGTTAACGTCATAGTGGCGTAAGTGTTTAAATTCAAGTTCTTAGGCTAATTACGTATGTGAATGTGTATTCCAAGGTTGATCAAGGTAGAACTCAGATTTTCAATTTCAAGACATAAAGGCAGGTGCTTTATTTGCCAATTATACCCATGTACTGTTCAGCAGTAACTTCTTCCATACCCCACCCCCTCCCCTTTGTCTGTTCTGCATAACACCTGCTGTGCCTCCAGCTGTTGAATGTCCGGCCCACAGCCACTACGAGGTGTGTGGTTCAGCCTGTCCAGCCAGCTGTGCTCCTCAGCCAGTGGCGTGCACCAAGCAATGTGTGGAAGGCTGCTCCTGTGACCCTGGATATGTCCGCAGTGGAACTAAGTCAGTACATTTTCACCCAAGTATTTAAGAGTATATTATTCATGTTACAATTGTCTTCCTTTCACATCATCTTCCTGCGATCAGATGAGCATCATTTTGTTTTCTCTTCATCTCATTTAGAAAATTCTGTAAGTACTGATTGTACTTATTTTTTCAGAATTGATTTAGCGACAGACAAATACTCAACTTCATCTCCATGAGTCAATAGCTGCGTTTCAATTCAGGGGGTGCATCATTCAGAGGGTGCGGCCCATGACATGACAAGAACGTTTTAATACCCCTTTGTTTTTTAGCATGTGTACCCTCAGATGTTCAATTGAGTTGAAGCATTGGACGTCTCGTGGCTTGGTGACATCATTACCTCTTGATATCTTGACAACAACTGTAACAGTGTATACCCGCTGACTGGGGCGGGCTTATTTTTTGTCAGGTGTGTTGTCAAGGAGACGGGCTGTGGCTGTAACTATCGTGACAAGTACTACCAGCCAGGGGTGGTGTTCTGGGCTGACTCACAGTGTGAGGAGAGGTGTGTGTGTGATGTAACGACACAAAAGGTGCAATGTAAGAAGACTAAGTGTCCATCCGGGGAGAAATGCGGCATTGTGAAGGGAGTCCAAGGCTGTTACCCTGTCAGCTTTAAAACTTGCACCGCACACGGAGATCGACACTTCATCACCTTCGATGGACGCACGTTCAATTTCCAGTGCAACTGTGTCTTCAAGTTCGCACACGTGTGTGGAGACACGAAAGGTCTGCAGCACTTTGAGGTGAGCTGACGGTAGAACAACACAGAACAGTAATGTAGCAGGTGACGTTCTCCAGTCAGAAACCGCATGTCCTCTGTACAAAGAATATATACACACCACATTATTAAATCCAATGTGAATGGGTGTTATCATTGCTTAAGGTACATTTAGTTGATAATAGTTTTGTACTGTCACTTCAGTGACATGTAAATCAAGGCCTTTTACTTGAAATGGTCTTTTTACATTTCTGCTCTGAATAATTATGGTCTCATTGCTGTTACACATGTTCAAGCACACGTTCCTGAGTCAGTCAGTGAGCCGAAAAACAAAGAAGAATCTCATCCTGCACCTGTAAACAACTAAGAATTCATCCCAATGCCATTATCTGTTCTGTGTGCCCCCTTTATGCCTCCACTGTCCTGTCTACTGTCCCTTCTTTCCTCCTGTTGTCCCATCGACTTCCTTTCACCTGTCTTCTTCTCTCCTCTTCTTTTGGGGAACTGAAGGTCAACCTGTCGAACAACAACCGTGACAGAAAAACAGCGTCATATGTTAAAGTGGTGACTGTCAAAGTCTATGGTGTCACATACACACTTTCACTGAACCACCCAGATGGAGTACTGGTGAGAGACATGCACACACGCACACACACACACACACACACACACACACACACACACACACACACACACACACACACACACACACACACACACACACACACTCTCACACACACACACACACACACACACACACACACACACACACACACACACACACACAAAGAATCATCCAGATCACATACTCTTTATCATTTGAAGCCCTGTTCTATGTCCCTGTTAAACTCAGGGCTTGGAGCATCCATATACTGTTTCTAAAATGAGAGTTACTCAGGATATTTGTATGTGTTGTCAAACAGCTTGGCTAAAACATTATCTTCATTTTTATATATATATTAAATAATGGTAAATGGTCTGTATTTATATAGCATTGTTCTGGTCTTGATCACCACTCAGAGTCCTATACACTTCAGTTTTTTGCCACATCTATCTTAGTGGACGACAGGACTAATCCTTTCTCATTTTTCCTATTTTCCACAGGTGGACGAGGTTGAACAGTCTCTACCATTCTCACTCAATCAATCGCTGATCCAAGTTTATCGCAGACACAGACACGCTGTCATTGAGACAGACTTTCTTAAGGTACAACACACACAGCTACACACGTACACCTCTCACACCAGTTGAATCTGAAAACTCCCAGTTTTAACAAGTGTATATTCTGAAACACCACAACATTCCTTTAAAGTCATTCATGGTACAGGCATAGTTATCCTCCCCCCTGTTGTTGCCATGGCTGTTATGCAATAATGCCAATATGTTGTTGAACTTTACACAAGTTACAAAACTTTTTCTTTATCTCCCACATTGTTAAAGGTCTCCTATGACTTCGCGAGTGCAGTGAGGGTGGAGCTGGCTTCCAGTTATCAAGGTGCAACCTGTGGTCTTTGCGGAAACTTTAACAATGACCCTGCTGATGACCTGATGCTGACCAATGGGAAATTGGCTTCCAACGCCAATGAGTTTGGAGGTAGCCAATGGCTGGCCAACGTGAAAGGCTGCTCTCCTGAGTGTAAGCAGCCGATGCAGTTTAATTCATCTTCACTACTGTGCCGTGCATCATAACTCCCTTTTAGATATGCACCTTTTTACATAGATGAGTCTCATGTCTAGAGTCTGTCCATTTTGGGTGAAATTCTGGGTTGGACCTTATGGAATTTCTGTGACACTTACGCTAAAAAAAACTAAACGTTCTGTGAATCACCGTAAATGAGCCCTCTCACATCACATCGGTCTAAAGCCTAAAAGAGCCAGATTAGTTTGAAATGAGTTAGGACTTCTTATGGTGTGGGAAACCTGTGGCTGCTGTGGCTCAGGAGGTAGAGTGCTTCTAACATGAGCTCCAACACAGAGATTCAGAACATTCAGGCATATTGTCATTGACTCTACATTCACTTTTGCAGTTCCACCTTTGCTCATATATTTGTTCAATGCCACCAAACGCATACACTACAAGGCAGTTCCAGTGAATTACTTGCAATCTAAAACTTAAACTTATACTTAGTTACTTACTTATATTTTTATTTATTACTTATTCATATGTGGGCAAACATGTGTCTAATGTTTCTTTGCTTGTTATTAATGTTGATGGTTTTCTGCTCCCAGGTGAAGACTGTGCTATGCCCCTCCCCTCTGACTTCATACCACCCAGATACACATCAGTCTGCAATGTCATAACAGCAAAGGATGGGCCCCTGGCGGACTGTGTAGGCCGCATAGATTCCAGGCAGTTCGAGGACGACTGCATACATGACATGGTGTTTAATAACGGGAAAAAGGGTTCAGCATGTGACATCATCAGTGACTATGTGGAGGAGTGTCAGAGAAACGGCGGCTCCGTGAAGCCATGGAGGACGAAGAAGCTGTGTTGTAAGTATAATGCTTGTGTGTGTATCAGACGGTCTGGTCCTCTCTTCTCTATCATATCTCTCCATTCGTTACATATATGTACGAGGAATAATCCCCCTGCTGTCAAAGTGCATGGATATTTACTGAAGACATTCTAGGCCCTATGGTTTACCTATAAGACACGTAGGCTGGTCATGGAATCCATTGATTGAAAGCTGACAGCCATATGGAGAGTGGAGACAGTCTCTCCTAGAAGTGGTGTTGCTCTTATTTTCTCTAGTTGAGTAATGATTGAAAATCTAAACCTTAAGAGAGAAGTTCAAACCCTCATTACCTGACCAGTCACTGTGTGAGTGTCATATTATCAGATTTGGAATATTTCAGAACTGATGAAGAATGCTGGCCCACACAGAAAACATATGAACATTCAGAAAGATGTATTCTAAAAAAGTAACAATATCTTATATGTATTTCTGTGTGTGTGTGTGTGTGTGTTTGTTTGTTTGTGTGTCAGGGATAAAGTGTCCAGCCAACAGCCAGTACAGTGTAACAGCTCCTGGCTGTCTACCCAGCTGCTCCTCTCGGTCTTCTCCGCCGAAGTGTAAAGCCAAACCCAGTGAGGGTTGTGTGTGTAAACCTGGTTCCCTGCTCAGTCAGGTAATCCTCCACACTACCTGCCCTCCTCAACTAACATACAGCTTTATTCTTGCTTCAACTTTCTCTTCCCGATCCCTCAGTGCAATTCCAAAAGTCTGGTTGTTCACATTATCTATGTTAAATGTCATTTTCTGTGAACATCATCACTGTTCTAAAGTTGTTTTAAGGCCCTGTCACAAATGTGAGGAATCTAACTCTAATGGATAAATACTAAATCCCTGTATTTTCAGATCTACCATCATTTGCGTACAAATCACGAGTTTTTGAAATCCAAATTTCGTGAAACTACAGACGAGGCGATCATGTGTGCTTTGTTCTCAGTGGGAGCTGAGCCATCTTGTTAGAAGATGTGAAGACTAGTTTTTGGAAGTTAAACAGAGTGATCACATTTGTTCAGTAACTACAACAGTAGTACATTCGGTTTACTACAAAGTAAAGGTAATTTACAGTCGTAAACTATTTAATACAATAAAATGATCAATGCAGGTCCTTCTGGGTATTTCTTGTTAGCCTGACGTGGAAAGGCTTGATTCTGAGGGGCACTTATTGCCTTAGAGCTATAGTGTTTACACCGGAAAACATTTATTCCAACGTTTTATTCAGTGTACATGTAAATGCTTTAGTGAGTATTGTCAGTCAGAAAGATGTAACTGCTGGTTAATGATGACTCTGACCCTCTAGGATCGCTGTGTGCCACCAACTCAGTGCGGCTGCTTCTTCAATGGTCAGTACTTTGTACATGGACAGTCCTTCTATGCAGACTCTGACTGCCAGCGCCAGTGTAAGTGTCTTGGAGGGAAGATGTCTTGTAAGAACAAACCCTGCAAAAAGAACAAAAAATGTGGAGTGAGCAAGGGAGTGAGGAGTTGTGAGAAAAAGGGATAGAACAGGACACAAACACATGTTCTGTTAATTGTGTATTGTGTATGCAATCAATTCTAATCAGATGTTCTTCTGTGGTGAAACTTCACTTCACTAGTCTAAGATCTCCTCCTTATTGATTCGTAAATCAAAAACAATTTACTCCAGGTTACATAGTATACCCTATATAACCTATTATGTACACTAAGGTATATTCAACTAATCATGAGAAGTTAAAACGAATGCAGCCTGATACTACAGCCATGCAATAACACCTCTCTTTATGAGGTTTGTAATCATATTTTAGTAGGAACAGAGAGACATTTGTTTTGTTGAATGGACCTTTTTGAAGCTGTTGAGCTGTACTGCATGATACTGTACTGACATTATTCAAAACATGCTAAATAACAGAAAAGCTCCCTGTGTAACCGCAACACACCTACTGGAACTATGGAACTGCTGTTACTACTCTCCTGTAAATGTGGAGGATTAGATTAATCATCGTTCTTCTTCCTGTTCCTCTCACATATTCAATAAACTCTACAATGCATTTCAGTTTTGGCTAATGCAGTGTCTGTTGTGTCTTTAATTGATGTACATATCTATGTATAGTAGTTTGTTGCACAATTTCACTGACATTATAAAAATCTTTTTTTATATAGCACTTCTAGAAACAAAGTTACAAAGCGCTTCGCAAATAAAGGATGAACAAGTAAAAACACATTTAACACAGAAATTCTGGTTGTGAGAATATAAACTATGATCAGAGTAGGAAGCAGTATTCATTGTAGACATGCATGCTGACTGATGACCATGTGAAGATGAGAAGAAACCGGAATACATTTTTTTTATACATAGTTACGATAAAGAAATCTGCAGTGCTGGACAACAGAGCATCACTTGTTACTTGTTACTTGTTAAGTTCTGCTTCACAAAATTTCAGAGAGAAACTTTTACTAACTCCTTTATATTCTGACTGCTACAGTCATGACTTTCTGTGCAGATTCAGGGTCAACATGCAGAACATGATGTCATTTATCTTATCAATCCAAGTATATCGATATATTCCCCATGACCTAAATAACAAAAACATGCTAAATTTTCTTACTTACGCTATAGTCCAACCGTAAGTGGACAGCCCCCAAACATCAGATATGATTGTGATAATTGAATGTCACATTAAAGCCTCTGTATGCCTTAAGCCCACCCACAAACGTGCTCTGATTATACCTCGTCTCAGGACTGAACAGATTGACTGAAAGCTCCTCTCAACTGTTAAATGTGTAGCAGCTGTTTGAGCAGGAGGACTTGTTCACCTGTACTCACTCTGTAGCTGTGTCTCAATAGAGAGCTGTGTCCTTTGAAGGTTGCATTTGAAGACCGATTGCATCACAGCGGCGCAACTAGACATTTCGAAAGTTCCTTCAAATGTAGATGAAAAAATGCGTCCTTCCATCCCTGAGAAATGCAACCATTTTTTAAAGAAGTAATGGCGATTGAAAGCAATGAGATGTCCAACGCTTGACAATCAGGCTTCAGCTCAACAGAACAGATAATGGTACACATTTAAAAAACAAGGTGCATAAAAACTTTTTCGGCGTGTCCAACTTCATATCTGTTTGTAGGCAACAGCAGTAACGGAAACACCCTGTAGACCAGACCATCTCATTTCAGGTCAACCGTTATAATCTACACAGCCCACAAAGGAGGTGGTCCCTGTGGACCATAGACCACGTCCTCCAAAAGATGCAGCCCCTGAGAGTTCTGTGGCATAAATTCCCACCTTAGTTCCACCCATGATCCACCTGACTAGGTCTGAGCAGCCAGTCATTAAAAAAGATGCGAGTGTGTGTGTTGTCCAGTTTGGGCTACTGTAAAAAACATGGCAGCCTTCGTAGAGAGGACCTGCTTCAGATCTAAATATAAAGTATTTCAATATAAACGGCCCATTCTAGAGTAAAGAAAACAATTCGTACAATTTAGATGAAACACACTAGTGAAAACATCACTAGAATTATTTTATATTCACTTTCTGCCAATAGAACCCTTTCACCTGAATCTTACACACTGGACAGTATTTTATGAAATAAACCCCACAAGACACAAATATACGATACACAGACATATTGACACTTTATTGAATGGGGAGGACACAAAAACACACCTGATTGTCAAACAAAAACCTGGAGCAGATGGTCCGGTTTGAACCCAAAAACTTTACAGACTAAGTCTGGTGTTAATCTGTATTTTCACATCAACAAATTCAATGAAAAGAACAAAACCCAACACTCCATTCTCTTCCAATACTTCCTGACTTGCCTCGGCAGTCTGTGGTCGACTATAAGGGGAACAATGTGCTCTACTGTTTACCTGTATTTTGCCACAATAGAGGATAACATAGTGCAGAGTATCACCTGCTGGATTGTGGACAGTTTCTGTCAGAACTAAGGAAACTTGATCCATATGTCTTATCTAGATTTGATCTGACAGTGGCTCCAGCTGTTCCATCTGCAGTGTGGGCTCAGTCACTGGAGCCGTTACCCAGGCAGAGATATGGTAGTAAATATGTGTTTTTTGGGAAAAACTACAAACGCCTAAAGGACTTTTAACAGTCAGCATTGCAAAAGTTAACTTTCTATACACACAGCATGTATAAGTGATAGATTTGCTCCAAACAAAAAAGACTTGGCCTTCCTCTATCTTGTGAATGCCACACCTTACACAAGTAAAAAAAACCTCCTGTCACTGTGGCAACTGCCTTCTCCTCCGCTGATGCATGTCAGGAACTAACTCTGATTGGCATTGATTTGTCACTATTTATGAACAAGGTTTCTTGTCAGTGATCACATGCTACTATATTTTATTTGGGGAAAACTATGAATCAACAACGTCCCTGTTAGTTGGCATTACTGACTGACCACATTTTCTCCAGTCACAAGTGTTTGATATGAAAATCCAGCATTTGTGTTGGAGGCATGTTCTCAAGTCAAGTCAGAAAAGAGCAGTTTGACCTCAAAGCAGAAAAGTGGCACATGTTTGCTGAAGACGAGAGCACAGGGCACCAGAGCAACAGTAGTTAGTGTTCCAGTATTCAGTGAGTTTCATGGTCCAGGTTGTTCAGTTACCCAGAGGCCAGGTCCCCTGCAGAGTCACTCTCATCAGAGGCCCTCTCAACATCCTGCAGACCAACCAATGACATGTCCGGCTGAACCTCGTCCTCATCTGACTGCACCACAGGTTCATCACTCTCCTCACTGGCCGCTTCCTCTTCTCGCCCCCATACTGCATCCTGGTTGGATGGTTTGTTGTTAGTGGGAGGGGCTTGGTTCATTTGGCTTCTTGTAGATTCAGAGGAGCAGGACTCGGGGTCTGGACCTGTTAGAGAAGATGTTGTCTTATTTCATAAAGTGGCTAACGTTTCGATATATATGGACTAGTATTACCTGAGTCCTGAGATCTAGATCAACCTGTCCCATCTAGGTAGTGTGGTAAGTTAACATTGGGGATAGATCAGCGTTAAGTAAATTCACTTCTCCTGGGAAGGTGGTGAGATTTTGATATTAAAATCATTGTCAGAAAACAATTTAAGTGAGTTCCCTCCATTGTCTCCAGTTATAACTTCAGGGCCCTCAGGTTACTGAGTGACTGATCAGAACAACCAAGGATGTATGTGAACCAAACAAAGCTACAGGGCTATGTTTACATTCATTACAGGGAGCGTAACACCAAAACAAATACACGTTACTCCATGTTTACAAGGTTTGAACTCACTAACCCCACACATTAGCCAGTACTGCTACTGAAACGCTGATGGGGTGAATCGGTCAAAAGATGATTGAAACACTTGAAGAACATTGATAACGTGCAATATCTTAGCAGCTTCTGTATGTCTTGAACTTTCCTGAGGCTGTAGAATAAGTAAGTTGGGGTTACCTGAGGTCAGTGATGATCCAGTACTTATGTCATCACCGCTGGAGTTAAGGAAGTCATCCAAAGCCTCCTGGTCTGACATGTTGGTTACCGTCATGTGATCCAGAACACCCACGTCAGGTTTGATTGGCTCTACAATTACAAACACATGCATAACACACCAAATTTACATTTTTTTAAGCCAATAATAGTGTTCTTCAGATAATTAAAGAAGAAGAATTGTTCACCATTTACTTCAATTTTATGGATTTGGCTGCAACTCTGTTTACCCCTGATACTTCCCCCCCCCCCCCCTTCAGCATAGTGGTGAGTAGATAGTGAGTGCATTTTCATTTTTGGTTGAACTTGAATCAGTTCTCTGACAGGAACTGGAATTGACAGACTTAAAGAACACTGATTTATTTTCCTGAACAATATAATAATCATAATATATCATATTACAATAGATGAGACCACATATAAAACATTAAAAGTATACATTTACCCATCTCTGACTGCAAAGCAGGACTGTTGTCCTCAAATCTGGAGATTTGTTCTGAAATCATCAGCTTAGTGTGAATGAAAAATTAGTGTGCAAATGGTCCCTGTCACTTGAACTTGCCTGGAATACCGTACCTCTCTGCTGTATCTGTCCAGTGGACAGGTATTGCTCCATGTCTTGGTTAAAGGCTTCTTCATAGACCTTCTGTCTGTCTCGCAGTTTTTGGCGCATGGTCTGCTCCAGTTCCGCCACCTTCTGAGCATGCTCCGAATTTAGTTCCACTACAAAAAAGAAGAGACCTATTTTAGAATACCCTCTGATATCTGTAGTGATTCACATCGCACTATAAATCATTATTCTGCTGCCTTACATCATAAACAGCTTTACTGTCTTCCAACACATGGGTGATGTAGGTTTGGTGTTGTTTTAAGAAACTGTAATCATGTGGTCCCTTGATCTAATCTTACATTTTGAGTAAATATTCTGGAATTACCCAGTTGGGATCAATAAATAAATCCATCCATCTATCTATCATCCATTCATCCATATCTGAAACTATTCATGATGACAGATATACAATAACAGAGAAATTACAAGGGTTGAACACTTTCTCACAGCACTGTAATAAAGTAGGAACATAGTCAGTGTGACGCGCCCCAGTGTGTAATGACAGTACTGCTGCTCACCTTCCAGTGCCTCCACCTCCCTCCTGTTTCAAGACAAACATCGGACAAGCACAAGCATCATTACACAAGGTTTACATGATGCCATTCTGTTTCTCTGACTTAACAAGCAGAGTATTGTGTTCCTCTATCAAGCAGACCTGAAGAAACAGATCACATTTTAAAATGATGTATTCAAGCTGCGCAGGGAATTAGTGGATAATATACACATCTCATACCTCTTCTTTTTCTTATAAACTTCTAGTTGGTTGACATGATTTTGTTTGACCGTCTGTTGTTCACACTGACAGCACAGAGTCTCCAGGTAGATCAGCCTGCTCTCCATCTCCTCAAAGTCCCCTTCCAAATGAGCTGGAGACACAAACACACATTAACTTCAGGCAAGTTAACACTGGCTCTTTGTTCTGCTGCTGTATATGTACTCACACACTATCTAGTTACAGTAGTTCGCTAGGCGTGGAACATAGGAAGTGTGGTTGAGATCAGGTATAGTAATTAACTGTAATTTAACTTCACACACAGGCCTGTATACTGTTTGATCACAACAGTGGTTGGCATATTCATAATCACTGTGGCTTTGGTGCATGTGAAATATAAAATGTCACAATGAAAACATTATATAATGAAATAAAAATGATACCCAGAAACACACTCTGCAGCAAGGTCAGTGCTTGTCTGAACTAATTCTGAATTCCAAATGTTTACATTTACAACACCACAACCTATAAAACGGTGTGTTTTGTTGTTTGTTTTTGTTGTGTTGTTAGAATTGTTTCATCCTTGCTATGAAATGAGTAATTAGCTTGAAGAGGTAACTTGTTAAGAAATATTGCATATATGCTAGTTTTGTAATGAATAGCGTCATGCTTTAAATCTAACCATATAAATCTATACATACTTTATTGATAAAGCAGTACCTGCATAAACAGGTGTCACATTTTTAGCCTTATAAGAGGGAAAACCCCAAATGATAGATGATCACTTGTTTGCCTTTTGATTTGCATATACACATACTATACCATCCTATTCAATGTGTTTGTCTTGATTAAATGTTCCTCCCCTATCTCACATACACACAGAGGGCTGGAGGTAAGACAGTTGTTTGTCTTCATCTCACATTTCAAAGCACTTTGTATTGTGTGTGCTGTATGTGTCCCTGTCTGTTCTTGACTGGGATGAACTAAAGAAATACAGACATCAAATGTTAGGCTCCATTGTTGAGGTTATGGTACCATGCTGTTGTTGGTGGTGCTGACTGGCTTTGTTAGATAGAAATGAAACAGACTTCATACCTATGTTAGCAGTGATGGCATCGAGTTCACTAACAAAGGCCGGCAAGCTTTGCAGTTCTTCCTGTAGCTGCGTCAGAGCTGTTCTTCTCCTCTCCCAGTGCGCCGAGAGCATCACTATGTCCCCATCTACTGACTAACACACACACACAACAATATTTGAATATATATCCCATATCAATTGACCGGAGTATTGGAACCCCAGCACTGTGTACAGTATACCTTCTGCCACATACCATATGATACATTAGTCTGTTTGTAAATAAATATCTACATCTTATATTCAAGCATCCATTAACAGAATTACACAAACCAGAAGATTGTACGTTGATCATTAATGGTTTTCACTGATGTTACATAACAGTGCAGAATAGAGAAGTACTGATCCTACCTCTGCAGCCTGAGCACAGTCTTTAGTTCTTTTGTGGAGTAGAAACCAATTCTCTTCATACCTACAGGAACAAATGGTATATTCATGAATACGCTGCTCATAAGCTGTTTAGACCCTGACTGTGTGTGCAGTGTGTGCAGTGACCTGCTCAGGATTTCCAGTCCAGCACTGAAAAGTGGAGGGCTTTCTTCAAACCTGAACAACAAACAGGAGAAACATGATCAAACCTTTAACCAGTGAGATTAAACTTCTTTCTGCAGAGTAAATCAAAATTATAACAACCATATACATTTAATTCTGTCATGACACCAGTTCCGAAGAGATGATACGAGGCATGATGGGGAACGGAGCACTGTGTGGAAGAATGTTTGACCTCGCAAGTAATATCTTTAGATCATTTATATCACATTCACGACAGTGTTCTGCTGACCTGGGTCTTCTCTTGGTTTTGGTGTCTCTTGATTTATCTCCAAGTGTCTTTAAGCTGGAGGGAGGGAAAGAAGACGTCAGTTCAACGAGAACGTAGAACACATCAGAAAAGAGAACAAGGACCACGCATTAACCAGTCCTGTGCTTTGAAGGCCATCCCTCACACATTTAATGTTTCTCAATGCAGGAGCTGCATCCTTCAGAGGACGCTGTCTGCCCGGCCCACGGGGGATGCTGTCTTCGTGGGCCGGGCTAAACTGACATGAGACGGACGAGTTGGACACAACAAGAAAGTTTTAATACCCTTTGTTTTTTTAACAAGTGTACTGTTAACTGCTTAGTTAAGTTGAGGCACCATACTCAAGCACAAGATGTCTCGTCGTTAGCCAGCGCCATAAACCTCTTTCAAAGTAAGGTTTGTCACTGACAGTTCCT
Source organism: Hippoglossus hippoglossus (assembly GCF_009819705.1). Classification (NCBI taxonomy): domain Eukaryota; kingdom Metazoa; phylum Chordata; class Actinopteri; order Pleuronectiformes; family Pleuronectidae; genus Hippoglossus; species Hippoglossus hippoglossus. The sequence goes on along the minus strand of NC_047166.1, from coordinate 19,096,113 downwards.
TCGAAGGATGCAGCCCCTGGATTGAGACACAGCTCATGTTTCAACAGAATCAGAAGCTCATCTGCTGTTCTACTGAACGACTAAGGTCTTATTTTCCAGTAGTGGTCTGATTATTTTAAGGAACATTTTCAGTTGTGGGCTGGATCCATGGCATCTGTCAGCTGTTGATCTCAAACAGCGTTTTATGGTGTTTTCATTGTTTGTATGTGTACTGTGAATGTAATGTTTATTGTCTGTTGTCTGTATTTGGAGGCAAATAGGTTTCCCAATTTGGATTAATAAAGTTTTATAATGTAAGAACAGGAGGAGGTGGGGATTGAACCCTCAAAGCTGCGTCAAATAGATGATCCACTCTTCCCCCTGAGCCACGGCCTCCACAGCTCACAGTCTGTTAAGATACAGGCAGGACAAATGTATAAATGATGCAGAAGCTTTGTTGGTTGATGATGTCAAAGCTTTACTAGTTTTCCCAATGAGTGACAGTGGGTTGAGTGTGCTGCGGTTGGAGCTGAGTGGAAACACACTTCATCACATGATGCTCAGCTGACATCAGAGGCAGCAGCAAACTGCCGCAGAGCTTCTGCTCCACATTACTTCAACATACATGTCACTGAGACTCTACCATACATGACACCGGGGACACGTATGACACAGAGAGCGGTGTCATGTTGACGCCGTGCACACAGAGATGAGCTGTTTATGTGAATGTGAGGTTAGCTGGAGCTGGAGCTGGAGCTAAGCAGAGGCTAACTGGAGCAGAACTGACCCGGTGGTGAAATCCTGCTGCACCATGTGAAGTCTTTCTCTGAAGTTTTCAAACATGGTTCCGCTCAGCGTCGTTTCTCTGACCGGAGCTTCTTGCAAAACACCAGATCTCTGCTCCTACAACTGTGATACACACACTGTGACACACACACTGCTGTATCCTGTTTCGACTTAACTCGGCCACCTTCTCTTTGTCCTGCTCCTGGTCTCGCAGGTATCACCTCCGCCCTCACAGCAGCTGTGTTCATGTGAAAAGTTACAGACGACACTGGCTGTGGTTCTTCTTCTTTCTGTTTGAACCTGAACACTGGCTGTGGTTGTGAGAGCGGTGGCAAACATAAAATAAAGAGCTTCAAGCAGCCCGAGAGTTTGCCCGACAGGATAAACTCGGGGAAAAACATCACCATACACTTCCTCTTCTACTGGAGTAAATAGGGCAGTGATGCTTGATGGACTTGGCGCTACCGCCCTCCTGTGGCTATGTGTGGGCCTCACAGTAGGTCTGCAGTGTATAGCTGCTTTAAGACATGCACTGAACTACTGAGATCCGGAGAATGTCCGCAAGAGCTGAGTGCAAACGCAAATGTCTGAGAGCCTGACAGTGAGAGAGAGAGATTTTAATCACATTATCTAAAACAAAATAGCAAGGTTTGCAAAACTGTGATTTATAGTACATGTGATTTGTAAATAGGAAAAATATGCAATGCCACTGGTCTGTCAGTAACCTTGGAGCTAGAGGGAGACTAAAAGGGATAACTGCATGTCAAGAGTTAGTTGAGGGTTAGCACTGTTGGGATGGCATTTTGTTTGATCAGCATTAAGTTGCAATTTGTTGAAACAGCTTCATTTTAAAGTAGACAAATGCAACTGGAGAAAAATTGCACAAAGAAATTTTATTACAAATTCTCATTCGTATCATTGACATTTCCACAGACTTTTTACACTTTCCCTGCACAGATGTTTTCATGTTCACTTGGGGCTGAACAAGTTTGCTCATAAACCTCAATAACACTTTAAAGTTGTTTTACCGGTAACTAGCATGAGATACATAGCACATGAATTAATGGGAACAAGGCATGAATTGATTTATTCGAGGACCCATTTCGGAGGAAAGTTGTCTCTGTCCACATGAGACACAGTCGCTGCAAGAAACACAATTATATTGCTAACTTTTGCAATTGAAAATCGTCGCGACAGCTAAATGAATTGTGTGAGGCGCTGAATAATACGCACATGTTCATGCAAATGTCAGCACATAGTAGATCTGCAGATCCATTCAGCAATGAGTCATACACCGTGTACATCCATTGATTAGTCTGCAGCAACAAACTGTGGAACAAGTGATCACTGATGAATTCACTTTACATAGCAGGAAGCATTTAACACATGAAACTGTGACACGTGATAATTCTATTGAAATACCAAACACAAGGAAACAGCTGATACTTAAAACAATGGTTTGGTTTTAAAAAAGGAAGCACTTTTACAACAAAGCTGTGGTGTTAGGGTTTGACAGTGTCATTGTGTGGTGAACCGTTTTATTCTTTATGGAAGAGCACTCTGATGGGTCAGTGTTAAGCAATGCTTCACAGTATCATAAGTGGAAGAGCTTTCACTTTAAAATGGAAGTATTCAAAAAGTAGCTTTTGTAGTGAGTTGTAAACGACTGCTTCCTCTACAAACCACATACTTACATTGAGAAATAACAACAGTGTATGTTTGATCAAAGTTCTGCAGCTCAAACTGATTCATGCCTTTATTCATAACTTAGTTTTTAACATGTGTTAAATTAACACACTAACTGCTGATTTAGACTGATACATATGGACGGAGCATAAATAGCTAATTTACAAATACATTTGTCAGTTACTTATTTAATGGTGGGAACAACAATGTTTTTCATGGAAAGTGTTTAAAATAAAGCAAAGGCAGCAGTGTCCACCGCTGTCAGACAGTTATTTTCTTTTACACAGGTTTTTTGTACTGTGTGGAAATGTGCAACATGAATGTGCTGACTCATATCATCCAATACAGCCACACAGATCTACTACTCATCTAACCCCAAAAAATTCAATGAGCAATTTAATAGCACCGGATAGCACCTGATGTCATCCTAAAACCTTCTGACGGTCCAGTAAAATCCACAACATCTACAGGGTTCATACAGTCAAATATGATGGTCACATTAACAGTGAAGGTCAAACCGCAAGAATTTCTTTATACAGTTTCTGTCTACAGCCGCCTCACAAAACATATGTCCTCTTATATTTACAAAAGTATCAGACCACACGACTCAGAAACAAGCACGCTGCATGTGAGTACGCAGCCACCGCTGTTTCTCACACACGAAGTCGGTGGGTATAGAGCGGGCAATAAAAACGTAAAAAGATCAAAAAAACACAGGTAAAAACAACACCATTGTTGTTCCTGTATATTTCACATGTGACCTACTTCAAAAGATTTTTTCCATTAAGAAGAACAGTGGACTGAAGAGTCCTCCTGATGTTACATAAGCAGTCTTCAGACATTACCTCCGGAGGATGTCTGGAGAATTGGGCCCGGACTTTCTTCACAGCAGGAGATTCTCTGCTCAGACCCGTTCACAGCAACACAGAAATCTCCGGAGTGTTCAGGTGACGGGTGGAGCAGCAGGCAGAGGCATGATGCCACGTAATCATTCTGCTGCAGAGATCATGTGCATATATTTACAGCACCTCCATCCCAGCGTCGGCTCTTATCACCAAAAACTCTCTTGACATCTTCAGTGTCTTCTATGTGTATGGCACCTCTTTTTCATCCTGAGATATTTGTTTGTGTTTTTTTTCCTTTTTGCGTCTGTCACGGTGAATCCTGCGGAGGATCTCCTGCTGTGTTCTCACGTCGCCTACTATGGTCTATCTGCAGACATTTTACGAGGGGGCTGGCTAGGGAAAGTCCACAGAAAGTCCGGAGGCTCCCCCTTGGACATTTGCCTCTCCAGAGAATGTTCGAAGGATCTCCAGAGTTCAGTGTATGTCTGAAAGCAGCTTTAGGCTGGTGAAGACAGTTGAGCTGGTGACTTGAATGCCCATATGAATGTTAAAACAGGGTTTCTCGCTGTAATCATTTCTCCTGTTCAAAATGGCTATTACAAGAAACTTTATCAGAATTCAATAACTACGAATGGAACATCCATCCTCCTCATTCTGCACAAGAATACATTCCAAGGTTTGTATGGATATGTCATGAGGTTTCAGCAGTCTCAGACACGGTTCTGTCGTCCATCACTTCCACTAAAATCGATTAAGGAAGGGATCTTTCAATGAACAGGATAATGATTACTGCCAGTAAACCTGTCTCGCTGATCTTATCAGCATTTCACTTGTACTTTGACAGTCTTTAAGTTGAACTTCTTCTTTGCTCCTCCCGAGGATTCATGGTGAGGAACTCGTTAGACTTGAATGTTATTAATCCAGACAACCTTGAACAGATGATTCCTGTTCACATTAAATGGCAGTAGGTTCCCAACGACCACACCAAAACCACCAGAGCAAAGGCAAATAAGAATAACCGCTACTGAAAACTGTTCAGCAGACTGGCTCAAATTAAAAAGGTAGGGTTGGTAAGCAGAGACGATAGTCATGGAAAAGTCGGCTTCTAGCAGTTGTCAGTCAGTGCACGCTCATGTGTTTTTGCTTTGAAGAGAGGGCCGATGGGAGGGGGGTGTGATGTATCAGTTGCATTTTTTCAAAGTGTAGCCAACCCTAGCTTTAATGTATGTGCATTGATTTAGCCAGTAGCCTTTCCTTCTGAATATAATACACACATACCAAGCTACTATGTAGGATACAGCAGGGAAGCGTCAGAAATCTGTGTGTTTTCACTTTACACTCAACTATACAACATGTCTCTCTCTATGCTGTCTTTCAAAAAAAATGATCCCACTATCACTGGCAAGCCATAGCCACTATGTCACTATCCAACCAGCCAATAGCCATCACCCTACATCACCTATTATTAACAGTAGCCAATTATGATCCAATAAATATTGTTCTAATTATGGTTTATCTTTATATTGAACACTGACTCGTTTTCAGCTGTAGCTCAGGTGTTATCGTTTCAAAAGAATTCGAGGGCTGGTCCTGGTCTTCATAGCTGAGGTAGTAGACTTGGTCTGGGTAAGGCCCTTTGTAGAGCCCTTGGAAGTGCTAGAAGGGTTACTTCTACAGCTACTGACAGGTGCAATGACCTTAGCCGAGTCCTCTGGAGTACCATTGGAAGAGTCTTTTACAGCACCTTGGGAATTAGGGATAGAGTAACTGCTGGTTGGAGAAGTACACTTGGTAGTGTCCTTGCTAGTACATTTGTTAGTTGCCTTAGCAGTGTGCTTGGCAGAATATGTGCCTGATGGTTCAGTGTGTACATATGCAGATGTCTCTGAGTTGATAGCAGCTTGAGTTACAGTAGTCCTGGGAGTGGCAGCTCTGGCAACAGTCCTAGAATCAGTGGTTCTGGTGATTGGCTTGGGTATTGTGGATGAAGTGGACTGATTTCTCTGGAGCCTTTTATGTCTGACTATGATCTCGCTGACAGGGCCAAGGGCATAGTCTGAGATGATGTTGGTAAAGTTGGCCATTTCTTGAGAGGGCTCAGGAGCAATAATGCTTGCCGCACTCAATTTTCCAACATTCGCCTGGCTGTGCAGGTCGTCACCAATACCACCATCCCTCTCAAGGCTCATCTCTCCAACATGGCTGCATCTGTCTTCACTGTTGCTCCCAGCAATTTTACCCACGTGGTTCACACACTCCTCTCTGATATCTTTATCACTGCTGGCCTCCTTCTGTAGCATCCCACTAATATGGCAATCATTCTCCAGTGAGACATCACCTTTGTTGTTCTGTACTGTTCTGGACTTCTTTGAGTTCTTGTCCAAAGGAACCTGACTGGGAGGGGCAGGGCTGGTGTCTGGTGGGAGACCTCTCCTCCTTCTGGATAACCTCAGGACCCCAGGGTTCTCACTAAGCTCTGTGATGACTGAGCCATTAGTCAGTGGTATTTGAGCCGGGATCCTGTTTGATTTTTTTCCTGAGTTCTGAAGACTACGGAAGGTCTTGGGATTGCTATGGCAGTTAATGACTGTTCGGTGGTGGAGAGGAAGGTGGTGTTTTCGAGGCAGCTGGTGGTTGCTTTGCCGGGAGATGTGTTTGTTGCTGGTTTCCTTGGGTTTGCTTTTGGGGTTGCCTCTTGGTTTACAGGTATTGCTTGATCTTGTGCAGGACCTGGGGGATCGTCTACTGCCAACCCCTGCGCTAGGCTTTAAGGGAGGGACTGGCCTGACACAGGAAGTTCTTTCATTAGCAACTCCAGTCACCATGGCAACCTGCAACAGAAAAAGATCATGACAGCGGTCATTGAAGCCTAGGTATGATTATAATAACCAACAAATTATTATGCGCACAATTCTGTTAATGGATGAACAATCGTTCTTTACAGGTCCAGTGAACAAGCATCAAGGGCCAATTTAGCACCTTTAATGTGATTCATTAGAAAAGTACTATGGTGAGTGAGGAATAAATATGAATTTAATTTCTCAAAGGTGGGTGTGACTTTAACTGCCAGTATGTATTTGCAGAAGTGCATGTGGCTGAATACCTTCAGAAGCCCCTCCCCCACATTTTCCTATCAAATAAGGAGGCCTGCATCCAATCTTTTCTCTTACTTTTTGAAATCAGCGATCTGAGAGAGAAGCCAGAGTTTGAGTTTCTCTAAGTATTTCCATCAACCCAAAGCAACACCATGAATGTGTGTAAGGGGATTTTATATTATCCCAATATTCAAATGGGGGCCCTTCACTCCATCTTCAAATATGACCATCTGTGAAACACATTTGATTTTCAAAGTTGTCTCACAGCAAAAGATGTTCTTAATTACTGCACCATAAACAGAAACATAGCAGTGTGCTAGCCATAAGTTAACTTTAACTTGTACAGCCTTAACCAGAAAATACAGAAATAACCAGATGAACTCCTAATCAAGTACAAGTTGCCAGGTGCAAAGCTTCAGAGATTAATCATCCAAATGCTTCCTCTCATCATCAGGGCAAACAACAAACAGGATCCTTTTTCGATCTCATCGTGAGCACGACAGACTGTGCAAAGCCGAACATCTTGGGCAAACAGACTGTGGGTTTCTAAGCCACCTGCTTTTTCAGGATTACACAGAGAAAAGGTACAAGCTGGCAGAGGTGGAATATAGATCAGAGGGGTATGGTGAATAATTAGTGTGCATTCATGTGGTGTCAGAGTAATCAAACTGAGTAATTGTTTTTTTTCCAGGTAGAAAGGATGATCTGACCTTGTTCGTCCTCCTGACCTGTAGGGAGAGCTGGCCGGGCCTCACAAGGTGTCTCCCAGCCCCCCCTCTCCTGTCCTCCTCCATCCTTTCTCTCCTCCTCCTCCGATGTTCCTCCTCTCTCCCCCCTCTTTCCCTCCTGCTCTGTTCTGGAGCAGTAAGAGCGCAGAGGGAGCTGACTGCTGCAGAGCCTCCAGTCCTCCCTCTCAGAGGCCTCGAGTCCCTCTGCACTGTAGGACAGCAAGAAAGATACAGAGGCACAGAGATCGACTAATATTATACATACATAAGAATATGAATATTTCTTTAAGCAAAGACAAAACATGAGTGCCCGAGTTCAGCTCCACGGGGCATATACACAGACGGGAAGCTGTGTACCTGCTGTTCGACTGAATATACTCGTTTTCTTCCCCTCAGCTGCAGTCCTGTGATTGGTGGAAAGACAGGCATCAAGACGCGGATTTTTGGATGGCTCCCTCTTTCGTCCACTTGCTAAGAAGGACATGTTGCTGGGCAGTGCTGCTGAACCTGAAGTAAAAGAGGAAATGCCTTATTGATTTTGGTGGGTGATCCTTATTGACGGAGTCCAGGACAAACGTTCCCTGTGTGTAGATGCCAACTGAAACCTTTGGGGAATTTTGGGAGTGGAAGGAAACTTCAGTTTTTCTCTGGCCTCAAAGATATGAAATGATTGGACTTGAGCCCTGTTTTGCCTCATGTGCTGTCTCCAGGCAGTAGCACTGAATAAAAGGCAGCACTGACCATCTAAGCAAGTCTAAACCTGGCCTTGGCATGTTGTGATTGGACAGTCGCTCACTCAGCCTGCTCAGCAGTGTATATTAGGGCTGCCATGATTTTCACTTAACAAATATCGTGGCCAAAAGAATAGAGGATGATAATATCACAATATCTCTGGACAGTTTGAAAACTAACAATAATGATACTAAGAGTCAATTTTTTTCTTTAACATTCTATATTGTGTGTTTTATCACATTTTTGAGGAATGAAACATGTTTAAAATTCTCGGTTATAGCAGGGTTCTTGTGGATCAAAGGTGGTCAGAGCGATCACAGAGCAATTTTTCCATTAATACACTGATTTATTATTATATGTAGTAGTAACATTGAATGATAATTGAATTTTATTTGGCCCACTATAGTTTCACGTTCGCCTCTCCCACCTAGAACACACACACACACACACACACACACACACACACACACACACACACACACACACACACACACACACACACACACACACACACACACACACACACACACACACACACACACACAGGTCGGTGGTTCGATCCCAGTCTACATCAAATTAAAATTAAAATGTGTCCTGAATGTTTCTCAGGTGTCCACTTGTGATCGGATCTCACTTCCCTGCTCTATGAGCAAATAAACATGCACGTCATTTCTACTAGCTACTTAGTATGTCTACTAAGACCACACAATGTTGTTTATAGCCAGTCTGACTATACAGATGTGGACGTTGTCACACACAAATCCAACAGAGTTCAGTGTCCAGACCATAAAAGGACTACATATGGTCCTTATGGGAGCCATTTGGCCACAAACTACTGCTACCTCTTAAAAACACTCCTCTTTGCTCTTTTACAAATTATGTCAGGAAAAGGAGGAGGAGAAACTGTGGGGCTAAAACTGTGGGATTGTGGGGTTGTGGAGCTGAGCTCTTGGCACCGATCTACATGTAAATCAACAGTAACTTGTGTATAGGCAGTGTCTGAGCTTATAGCTCACCTCTCAAACAGAGAAAAGACAAGAAATCCTCAGTCTTGGGTCGTCGTCGGGTCAGACAGGTGACTACGGCCACGTTGTGAATGTGGTTGCTCTGTGCTGATGTCATCAGTGCTGGTGGTCCTGGAGAGCTGGGAGGGGACTGGGCAAACTTCCTCTGTGCTTGCAGCCTCGGTCTGCACACACACAAACAAACAAACACACACACATACAGTTCACTATTTTCCTGCCCTTAAACATGGCATGAAATTGCCTTCTTAAACCTTTTGCACACCAAACAGATGACGAGTGAGGCTTTAGTCAACCAAAGAGAAACTTGATCGACTGAAATTGTACCTACTCTCCAAAACAAATATGCACTCTACATCTGGATGAACACAATCGCCCATTGAACTCTGCCTGGTCCCATTATTAGCCAAAATAAATCATAAATAAATATTGACATTAAATATAACATTGACCAAATTATTAAACCAAACACTATAATATGTCTATTCTCATGTGTGCACACTTTATGTGTCAGGCGGTAATCACAGTTGATGCAGCATCTGAACAAAGACAAGTTAATTTGCTGTTTTTCAGAGGATGTGACATGTTGGTTGTTGAGCTTCTTTGACACAGGGTCAACTCTGGAGCCGATTCAGAGTAAAAGTTCAGTTGACGTTAAATAATACTGTGACATGGACTTCAGGAAATGTCTAATAAATTGGGTGTGGGCATTTTCTCTCTCCTCTCTCCCAAAAGCTATCGCTCCTCTTCCCTCCAAGTTTACATCGTTGTCACTGTCTTTTTCATGTTGAGACAATTTCATTCTTCCAGTCCGTCATAGGTTCGAAATGTCATAAACACGCAACACTGCGAATTTCCTGGAGATGTTCCAGCTGTGTTCTCTCATGGGCTCACTCAGACATTTTTAGAAATGTCTGGACTTCAGTTCAAGTCTGAAGCTTGAACTGAAGTAGGATAAATTAGCATAAATTAGACTACGCTGTCTTCATTAGGTTGTCACAGATAATCTGATGAAAATAAATAATTATAAATAACATTATAATGGATATAATGTATGAGAAAGGCTACTGATACAGTGCTTTCCTCCTTATGAATGTAACAGAGGGTGGTCGGAGGAGAGCAAATGGGGGATTAGGGTTAGAACATTAGCAGCTGCTGCATCAGTGTCTCAGCTACAATGAACTCAGAAACAATTTGGAAGAAAGATTTGACACAAAATGTGTCAGTGTTAAGATCACACCAGAGTGACTGACCTCTTGCTGTTGGGGTCATCCTTGTCAAGATGAATGCTGGCAGGGCGCCGCTGTTGAGGGCGTGTCTGTAAGGGCCAGCTCCAACTGGGACCAGTTGACAGGAGGGACTGACAGCGGCTGAGGCCGTTCACCAGAGCGCCTTCAGAGAACAGGTCAAACTTTACATGAAGCAATTTCATCCCCTTGAGAAATGATCTACTCACAGTGTCATATAAACCAAAGAAACAAGAACAAAACTGTAACAAAAACACTACGTGACGCGAGAGAAATCGTTTGTATTGCCAGCATTACATTACATTATTAACAATAATGTAATGTAATGCTGGCTCATAGGCAATGAGCTGGAATTATCTTTAAATTCCAGAGTAGCAGCAGTACTGGTGAATGACAGCTGTGACTTGGACAGAAGTGAAAAACAGCCGGTACTGACCACTGAGTCTCGTGGGAGTGCGTGATCTCAGACTCCTGGATGGGACAGGACCGCTCAGCAACATCCTTGTGTTTCCAGAAGTGCAGCTGTTTGTCACTGAGTGCTTGTGTTTTTCAGTTTGTGAGTATTTGGCGATGGGCAGCAGCAGAGTATGTTGTGTTTTATGTGAGCGTAGTGTCCTGGTCGATTCAGTATTCCTCTGGAACGTGTGTGAGTCGTCTTGTGTGTCTGTATGCTGCTCATTATGTGTAATTTTCCCTACATACATTTTTGACTTTGTCTGCATGTTCGGTAGTGTGTAGGTACATTTAGTTTTTGGTGTGTGTAAGTCCTGAGACAAGTTCGTTTTTTGCTCTTGGTTGGTGTGTTCATGACGGTGTATGTGTTTTGAAATGTGTATATTTTGTGAACTGTGTGGGTTTTTCTGTGTATGTGTGTTAGGAGGTCTGTGTGGGACTCTTTGTTGTGAGGCCTGGACACTCTGTCGTGTGCGTGTGGTTTTTTGAGTGTGTGTGTTAGGTAATGTCTGTGTTCGCGGACCATGTAGAAGTGTACTTTTGGACGTGTGTTTGTGTGCACGTGTGTGTATTTGTGAGTGTTTGTGTGTTGCACGGTGTGTGTCTCTGAATTCCCTGAGGGAGAGGAAAAGAACTTTCCGAACCAGACGTTCTTCACACCACGGCATCCCATCACTGATGTCCTGCAGAGTCAAAGACACAGACACAACCAGCTCAGGGTCATTTCTCCTCAAATCACATGAACTCAAGTGTTTATTCACGCCACAAGAAGGTCAGAAGTGCCACATCATTGCCAGAAGTGGCCCACATTCGTATTCTATCTGCATCTGCAGCTCTGCATACAAGGATGGTGAAACACTGCAGGATCCATGTGTAATGCCAGAAGAGACCAAACTGCTTTCATTAGAGATAAAACAAAATATTTATTTTCCAAAATGTCGGAGTAAAACCACTATGACTGTGTTATAAAACAGAAAGAGGAAAGAAACCCCACTTACATATTTCTTCTTAATGATATTGCGTTTGGGTCTGTCTGTACTCATCTTGCCCAGCAGACACTGAGCAGCACATGAATTACAGACACCTGCGTCTTTGGCCTTTGACTCTCCTGCTGTGTTTTTTCTCTACAGGTGTAGGAATTTCACAGCTCTGTCCTGGAAAAGAGTCGAGAAATATATGCAGGAGCGTTTAAAATATGCATAAAGTTCAGTGCAAATACAAGAAATGTCAGAAGGCAGAATTGTTCTACTTTCTGCCAATTTTGGACATTTGCTAGTTCATGGCTATTTTTCCTTGGCATGATGGCAATTTAGCACATTGACAAGTGACCGTGTTTGTTACAGAGACACTGAGATGAAATTCTTGTTCATTGTTTCATATCAGTTTGGGTCAAACTCTGTGAAACCGACACCAAATTATAGTGAATAAATCCAGCACTTTATTTCTGTAGGGGCATATTGTCTTCTTTAGTTAGATCTCGTGATGCATGTATGATTGTCTTGCAGTATATCGAACATCACTAAATTGTGAGTTACCCTGTGATTCCCACGCCTAGCTCTGAATAGTTAAATCATAGAGTTTGGATTAAGAATCCCTTTATATTAACTTCGGGGGCGGGTCCTCTCTACTGAGGCAACCATGTTTTTTTTTAAATTGTCCAAATTGGACAACTAAACATCTTTTGAGTTTTTATGACAACTGAAGGTTACCTCAGGTTCTCCTTCGTGTTTGGAAGGGAAGGGTGAGTTGAGAGGTATTCAGCTGCAAGATGCAACTTCACCACTAGATGTCACTAAATTCTACACACTAAACCTTTAAAGAATATTTCCAGTAGTCTGGTCCACGCGATGAATCTGCACTGCAGTTTCTAACAGCATGCTGCGTTAGCCTCTAGTGTTTTCTGGTAACAGGCAGGGACTCCATGCTCCTGCCCAGCACCAACCTACCACACCTCCACAGTGAGAGGTGCCCTACACAACCAGTTTTGCTCAAGGGCACAAAGATGGAAGCTGATGATGTGGATGAGCAGAACAGTGCTTGTATCTAACTGATCTGACAATCTATGACCAGGTCCAATAAAACTAAGTAATCTATCTTTGTTTGCAGGAGGATGAAGGCCCCCTTGTGTTTATTGTTACCTAGTTTTGACCCAGTTGGTTAATATAACACATCTCCTTCGTGCACAGTGTGTCAGTGGATCACCGCGGGCAGTTTATGTCATGTGGAACAAAGCTCGTGTAAAACAATGACTGTCCGTCCACCTGCAGCAGGACCACCGGCCTACAGGCGCCTCGCTCCCCGCCGCTCACACGCACACACGGTGTGCCCACCGCCTCTCCCTGTGCATCGTTACATCGTTTCCCATCCGATGGACACATATACACCACACGCACATGGAACGACAATAACCGACCACCCACCTCCAGCAGGATCACCGGCCTACATCATGAGGGCACCGACAGCCGGACACACTAACACACCCGCACACGACGCGTCACACGGACCATCCCACCGGCTCCGCGGGGCCGTTGTTCACTGCTCCGCTCGGCTCGGCGAACCCATGAGTGAACCGCGACCACCGGCACCGCTGCTCAGCGCTGCACCACCGCGGTCACGTGAGCCGCCGCCGCTTCCGATCCGAGGCCAGCCCCGGTGATGTCTCAGTGCGCGAGCGCTATTTTAACTACGGTTATTGTGCGTCCACCACGTGACCCGGAAACACACACACACTGCCCGAGGCTGGAGTGTTAAGTGACTGTTTGCATCATTCATCACAGAGCAGTGTGATGGAGCCGGACGGTTAGATCACCCTGCGCGTCTATTACCGGCATTAAGGTACAGGCGCTGCGAGCAGCCAAAAAGCTCCAATGATTTACACACGAGCTGCTCTCACCATGCACTGAACTCCGGAGATCATTCGGACATTCTCCAGCAGGAGTTGTATCTGTGGACGCAAATGTCAGTGAGAGCCTCTGCACTCTGCAGACCCTTGGTGTGTTCTCCGGAGGAGGTGCATGTGTAAACGCAAATTTCGGAGTGAGACAGTTTCTGCAGACTTTCTCTGCCTGGCCTCATAGTATTAAAGGGATAGTTCATCCGAAAATGCACTCATTATCTTCTTACCACAATGCTGATGGAGGGGTGGGTGAAGTGTTTGAGTCCACGAAACACTTTTGGAGTTTCAGGGGTAAACAGCGTTGCAGCCAAATCCAATACAATTGAGCTGCACCAAATTGCACACACTCATTAATATCAGTCCCTGAAACACCCCTGATTTTTTTCATCAAGATCCATAAATTATTCACTGAGATACTAACTGCCTGTCTCGCAATGTAAAAGAAAGTGGGAAAAAATGCCTGGATTAGTCCCCTGATCCGGATCCACACCAAAATGGAATGGGTTCTTTCCTCACCCATACTGCATCTTTCCTGCTCATTCTGTGTGAATCCGTCCAGTAGTTTTTGCGTAATCCTGCTAACGAATAGACAAACAAACAAAGGCAGTGGAAAACATAACCTCCTTCTTAGAGGTAATAAGGCCCAAGTTCCAATATCCCAGAGTTAGCCATTAACATCTTCTCTGGGATTAGCACACAAAGATGACAACAAGCTTATTGGTTTAAATGATTTATTCTGAAAAATAAGAAATCCCATAGTCCACAGAATATAAAGATACTGTGACTGGTTTCACAATTATATCAAAGCAGGTGGAAAAATTAAGGTATCTGTAAAATAGTAATGAACAGAGTTTTCTATATTCTGGTGACATCATCAGTAATTAATCATGGGTGGAGTACTGTTCACAATTCTGATATATTCAAGGTGTAGATTTTACACATTTAAACCAAGAGAAGGTCTATTAGTGAACAGTACTAAACAAATGGGACTCCTCCTGCTTCAACAGGCATGAACTGTGCATGTGTGACAGAAAGCAGTAGAATTACTCAGGACAGATCACAGAGGGGAGTCTCCTCTCAGCTGCTTCATGGTGGACTGGGCTCACGTCTAAGAGTTCTTCTGTGGAACCTTGATCGTCACCTGACAACACAAACAAAAAAACAAGATTTACTCTCAGAATTAAAGAAGGAATATTAAGTTATGAATGTAACGCAGTGTATAACCAATGACTCAAATACACACAAACCCAGGGTAATACAACAGCATTAAGAAGAATCAGAGTATGTGTTTGTCATGTTTCTTATTGTGAACTAATCTCCATCTTTGATTGTGAGTGAATTATTTCAGTGTAATGACAAGATACCTACCGTTGTGACAGTGCTTTGATATATGTCAGTGTGGTATTGATTTCACTGATACAACAACTAACGTGTTTCAATGTTTGATTTGTTATTTTTTATACAAAATTAATCTTTAAAATAGATACTATGTATGTTTAACTATATATATAAGGTGGGCTGAACACAGAAATACATCGATTTACTCATCTGAAACAGCAATTCTGTCCTTAAATAAACCTGAACCGAACATCCTCCTGAGGTCCAGTAATAAGCTATGTTATTATTTAATTTATTGTCGATGTTTACTGATTGTAACAGAGACATGGCTCTGGTAGCTTATGTGTTATGATGTATCAGCGGACAACAACTGATGATTACTAAAGTGACAATTCAACATTTTAGCGAGTTAGTATTAGCTTCACAGACTGACAGGAAGAGCTAACTGCTCCGAATCCTTAGAGTCAAACAGTGAGCGACATGTAATCTTTCATCTTTACACACCACAACAATGGGAGTCTGACATGAGTGTTAGTGAGAATTTCCCCTTTTTTTTAAGACAATCTACCAGTCTGACAGTTGTGGCTGTGGATGACCAAAACAGGTCGTCACAGGATGTCTTTAGCCTGCACTGTGCAGACAGCATGCTGATTGCAGGAATGTCACAGAGCAATGTCTGCAGAAATGAGAGTCCATCGTTCAACCCTCGGCAGGTAGAAGAGGGCGTGACCATGTATCACTACACATGCACAAGAACCATTGACCCCCTGGAGTACACATGATCAAAACTTCCTGGGGGTGGTCAGTTATTTTGTTCCATGAATGCACTGCAAAGTTTCTTATGTGAGGTGTGATTACACAGTAAGTGTTCTCATACAGCACACTAAGTCGGTGTGTTTTGATCAATTACCGTTTTGACTTCTGTGTAGTTGTCCAGACCATACTCTCCAAGCTCTCTGCCGTTACCTGAAGACTTGTAACCTCCGAACGGAGCCTGAGCCCCAAACACGTCATAACAGTTAATCCTGTAGGGGAACACACACACACACACACACACACACACACACACACACACACACACACACACACACACACACACACACACACACACACACACACACACACACACACACACACACACACACACACACACACACACACACACACACACGAGATGAAATTAATAACGAATGAACAGATGTAAAACAACTGTTGCTGTAACTCACACAGAACCTCAACACAGACTTCAGAAATAAGAGAAGGAACAGTCAAGATTTTATTATTGGTATTGGAATGCACTGGAACAGCACGCAGCAGAGGGACCTGTGTATGTTTAATACCTTTAAATGTGATGTCATAGTTGACAGTGAGTTGGAGTGAATGCTGTAACATCAATTATTTCTATGAGTATTGAGAGAATGTTTGTTTGCTGAATATCAGCAGTATCATACCAGACTATGATGTGCATTGCAATGATTTCAGCAGTAAATCTCTTACCAGACTGTGCCTGCACGGAGCCCATTGGAGACATAGTGGGCCTTGTCAATGTCCTTCGTGAACACAGCGGCTGCTAGACCATACTTAGTATCATTGGCTCTGTCTACCACCTCCTCCAATGTTTTGAACTTCAGAATCTGCATCACTGGACCAAAGATCTGCAGGAGAGAACACACCCATTCATAATTAACGCTAATTAAAAGCACAAGACCGAACCGTTTCACAAACAGAACATTTTCACCTCTTACATTCCCTTCTCCACCTCGGTCAGTCACACACCTTCAGGAACCAGCCTCAGAGGCCCCGGCCTCTTGGTCACAGTGTAACATCTTCAAATGCTGGGGTTCCACACTGTTCCACACAACACATACTGCACTTCTGACCTTACTGGGAGAAGGCTCCCTCACTTGTGACTCTCAGTGAGTTTTCCCTTTTAAAATTTTTTAAAAAAATATATATATCAAGGGTTAGGGGCGAAGGATGTTGCACCTTGTTAACCCTTATGAGGCACATTTTGATTTGTGAATATGGGCTATAAAAATAAAATTTGATTTGATTTGATTTGAAACTCCTGCCTCTTGGCCATACACAGTGAGCGAGACCGTTTGATCCGACCCACATGACAAGTCATGACTACAGGTAATAAAGCAACTAGAAATAACATCACGACAGTGATTGATATTTTCTGCATACAGAAGTGGTATCACTGCTGAGTTTGATATAAGGGAGATTTACTGTATGACTCTATCAAAGGTGAGGACTTGTTTCAGCTAAGAGCAGCTGTGAGGATCATCTTTATCACAACTATCTATCCATTACCAGCCATCACAATGGAGATGTTAGTGTGGCTTATACATTCAAATATTTAGTATGGTTCTCCAAGGATGTTATGGAAATGATCTTGCTGGGAAATAAGGTTCTCCACCGGTGTTCTGGTATGAAAACAGCGTTAGGTCAGTGTTGTGTTTCATTGAGGATAATAGTTACTCAGTTGTGCTGCAGTTCATTTTGCTGTACTGAGTTTTAGAGCTCAGGTTAGCTGATAATCCCTTTTCTCTCTTTTATTTCTGGGGTAAATGAAAACCCACCGTCTTGCTGCTCAAGCCCTAACGCAGAACAACAGCTACGTCACAGATTGCTTTAATGAAAAAAGCCTACCTTTAATGTTATTTTTTCAATTATGATACTAGGAAATGCAGTTAAATCATATATACAACAATATCTACTGTATTTCTTTGTATTTTCTGTATTTGAAATCTTCAGACTTATCCTACCTCCTCCCTGGCAATGGTCATGTTGTCCTGGACGTCTCCAAACACAGTGGGCTGGATGAAGTATCCTCTGTCCGCAGCCACTCCACCTCCGCACATGAGCTTGGCTCCCTCCTTCTTCCCGCTGCTGATGTAGCCCAGAATCTTGTTGAACTGCTCCTGATCCACCTGGAAGAGTCACCACAGAGGGCTTTATCATCTCTGGGGGTCTAAGCATCGAAAATGCCCCTCAACTCCTTATTATGTTTACTTTTTAGATTAATGAGTGGTATGATTATTTTAAATGAATTGCTCGTAGTGATATGAAGAATTCTACAGTTACTCCGAGCTCTATGAAACTTCAATAATAATGGTTGCACAATAATGGTTGCACAATAATGGTTGCACAACCGTTCCTGGTTTCTCTGTCTTCCCTCTCTTCCACCCACGTTTCTTCTCTTCCCCATTTTTGTCCTCCCTTTGCAACTGGTTGAGGCAGATGTCCCGCCCATTGGATTTACAGGTTTCTTCCTCTTAATGAGGTTTTTTTTCTCTCCACTTACATTGGGTGTGTTTGCTTGTTGTGCAAACTGTTGGTTTTGTCTTGAGACGTTTTTAACGTCCTGATCTTCCTATGTAAATTGCCTTGAGATAATGTATGTTGTGATTTCTTGCTATACAAATAAATTGAGCGATAATAGAGAATTACTTTAAGGTGGATATGTGTGGTGGTCTTGTCGAAAAAAATCACGTGTGCGAGTGCGTGTGTGTTTTACCTGAGGTCCCTGCTCAGTCTTTAAGTCAAAAGGGTTTCCAACGACTCGTCTCTTAGCGCGCTCAACACTTCGCTCCAAAAACTCATCATAGATGTCAGCCTGGACGTAGGTTCGAGAGCCAGCGCAGCAGCACTGACCCTGGTTGAAGAACAGAGCAAAGTGGGACTGCTCCACTGCATCTTCCACTGAATGAGGAAATGACAAAGACAACCTTAACTTCACTGGGAAAACAATATTAAAATACTCCTCTAACAGTATGTTATTGTGTATGTGACCTGATGCATTTCAGGACTTGTCTCTTGAAGGAAGCGGTTAAAATGTAATCAGGGAGTGTAATCAGGGAGTGTAATCAGGGTGTGACATTATACCAGGATTACAGATAGGTATGTTTACCATCCAGACAGATTCTGTGTAAACATATAACACAATGGTTTTAAAGAATTTCTTGCACAATTCTTTCAAAGAACCCACTTGATTCAGAAAACTGTGAGAACAGTGGACCTACTAATCACTACAATTCTCCTATTTAACACAGAACCAGGCGGAGGTAATCAGCTATTAAAACATTTGAGAAACACTTTGCCAGATTATCCTGTAAACCTGCGATTGGGCCTCGATCATGCCCCATTTCCTCCACTTCTCCTGAAGGCCTGCATCCTGTCAGGTTTTGTGCTTTGATTTGGAATATTCCAAAACAAAGATACACTCAAATGACCTTAAACCAGCGGCCCCACAATCTACCAGCTCCTGCTTTGCCGAGCAATAGAGATAATCCAGCCTTGATTAGGATGTGACTGTAAAACAGCATGTTGCAGCTGTGAAAACACACAGGTTACATACTGTTGGCATCAGACAGGATGATGTTAGGGCTCTTTCCTCCCAGCTCCAGTGTGACTTTCTTCAGATTACTTTTGCCTGATGCCTGCTGGATTAGATGACCCACCTGATGGGAAAGACAGAGAGGAAATTTACACTTATTAATGGAGATATTGAAAAAAGTACAGCTTATTTAAGAAGGTATGCAGGTTACAAGTGGCCATTAGCCAAACAGATAGACTGAAAATAAGCTGTATGATGTATTTATGCTGTAGATTATTCTGTATACATGCAAGTACTTCATAGTAAAAGTTTACCCACATAGTAAACAAATGACTATGAAAGCAAGTTGAATATTTCACACACTCTTGACGTTTCTCTCTTCTTGGTTTGACCTTTGTCCACCATAATCTAATCAGTTCATCTTTGAGTCTGTGTGATCTGGCATAAGAATGGTGCTGATAGACAGACGGATGGAAACACAAACAGAAAATGTAATGCTTCTTGCCTTCGTGTTGTGGAGACATAATACTGTTCTCTGTAGAGAGCCTGTCTCCTGTCAGTGTCAGTCCAAGCTATCTGAGACACACCCAAGCAGTGCCGCGCAGCTTTTGTCACTACAATGCACTTACAACCAGTAATCATGGTTCCTTTAGCTGTTGTATGTAAACAGATGTTACAGTAGCCAGGTTACGAAAGAGCATGTCAACAGGTCTGACGATAAATGAATCATGCGATTTCATGTAATGTGTGCATGTACACTGTCTCACGATGTGCACGCTGTACAGTTTTTATAACTTGGAAGAGAGATTTTATGTGGATTTCATGAGATGGGGATTCCTGCGGGCATTAGATATGTGGAGTTTTCTGTCTGAGCTGATGAGATTACTGTATTAATGATCAGATTCAGAGTAGGGTCTGCTGTGGGTGGCTCCCTGGACAAGATGTCCACAAAATTGCTTCAGAAAGCAGTCAGGGCTACGTCTATGAACAGGTGACAAGAGTAAAACCTTTCAGTCTGTTTTATTTGCCACTATTTCCTTTGTGTTTTTGCTCCAGTGTATCTACAGGTGGATGCATATGTTACCACATCTCCAACTCTCCCACCCACTTTTACCACCACCCCCACCAATGGGCTGAGAATATTCAAACTACATTCAACATGTGTGTATCTGCGGATCCATCCACACACTAACATAACAAATATGCACCAATGTGCTCCTATAATATATACATGTACTCATATGCATACTGCACATCCATGTATTTACAGTGTCTGCTGACCCCAAAAACCCATATAAGTAACCCCTAACACATGCATGCATACCTACATACATGTCTGCACATTATTCATAGGTATAAGCACACATGCCTGTACTTAATAAATGCCTAAGTATAATGCAGACATTTGCTCCCAATACAAGTAGAGGCATGTGTGCATATGTACCTGAATATATGAAAACTATAAACACAAGACTAATTTAAAAGACATAGATAGATAGATGAACAATCAGACCTCAGTGTGAACAATATAAAGCTGGATAGAAAACGTAATTGCCAGGTGTAACTGAAGTCCTAGGTGAGGAATGTGTCCCTCCCTCTAGTATCTCAGTGAAACTCCAGCTTTGCACATCCATAGCTGCTGGTACTGTCTACACAACTGATTTGTTAAACAACAGGCAGTTTAAATTCCAGAAGTAATCCAAACAAAGAAGAACCTTAGATTCACAGTTCAAGTTAACGTCGTGCTGTGCTTCACTTGATTTGAACTTCTAATGAACCTTTCAAGGTTTATAATCAGATTAATTGTCTCGACAGTGTGTTAAGAGAAAGACAAATCCTAATTGATCCCAAGCTGGGGAAATGTACTTCTTACAGCAGCAGCGAGTCAGTATTAGGTTGAAAAGAGAATAAAAAAAGGCATTAAAGTAAAAATAAAAAAATCTAATAAAAATACAGAATACGCATGTACCATTCACCCTTTACTTCTGAAATACTGTTTGAAGAGAAATTAACTTAAGTAAAGTGCAGTGGCACAGGATGATTGCTTGAGGACATAAAGCGTATCTGTGCATTAGTATGAGGAGATATTAAGATATCCATGGATAGTATACAGGCAGGTATGGTAAAATAAAAAGAATATGAGTTTAAAATGCTATGCATATATATAGATATATGTGTATGTATATTGATGGGTATAAACTCTCCATAGTATAAACAGCAGGGAAATGGGGAAGAATGGGGAAGACTGGGATCGGACCACCGGCCCACTGGTTAGAGGATGAATGTGTTTATAGTACAACTATAAAATAACTGTGACAGTGATCCTACCTCTGTGGATCCAGTGAAGGCCAACTTGTCAACATCCATGTGCCTTGATATGGCAGCACCTGCTGACGGCCCCATGCCAGGCAGGATATTCACAACACCTTCAGGGAAACCCACCTGGAAACAGATCCAAGTTGAACAAGGCTTGAGAAAATGTGACCATTATTCCAGAGAACATTAAAACTAAAAGTCAGTACATAATGTGGTGTAGGAGGAATATAAAATACAACAAGCTCCTACAGTTTAATATGATCCATGTCTGTCAGAGGAATCAAAGGAATCTCTCATCCTTAAGGAAGGAAAGTAACTTATGTCATGGTGCCTGCAACTGTGCTGCATCTCCTGCTGAGCAAATAGAGACTGCATAACTCTACAACTTTGCCAATGGCAACACGTGGCAGACTATTGCAAGCTTCAATAAAACCATTCAAAACTCGAATGTGAAAAAGTATAGAAACGTCTGCTTTGATTCACTCTTTAGCCACAGAGTGTAAATACTGCATCTGTCAGAAATATGAAGAGATCAATGTTCTGTGAGAGTACCTCTTTGATCAAGTTGGCTACATATAGGGCTGTGAGCGGTGTCTGCTCTGCAACTTTCATCACCACAGTGTTACCGGTTGCAAGTGCAGGGCCAAGTTTCCAGGCCTGCATCAGCAGAGGGAAGTTCCACTAGAGAGAAGAAGGGAAGAAAAGACACAATCACATGATACTTCTATCCATGAGTATTTGCTCTTTCTCCCTTTCGCTTTTCTGAGGCCCCTGCGAGGTAGGAATTTGAGTGGGTGCTGCTCAGACTGCTCCACGGTTCAACTTTTGAACTTGAACAAAGTTCAAGTGGATGTGTTTAGTCAGCAAACAGGAACTGAAAAACTGCTGCACTCTTTAGAAAGTACATTTTCTTAACTTTGTTTGTTAAGTGTCAGCCTCACACACAATTTACATGTCTCTTTTTTAGCTCTGGATATGCTCCCTGAAAGATGTGAGCTTCCTGCTCATGTTAGGGTCACGTTCAGATTTGCTTGAGCCCGAAAAAGGAATGGGGAAAAGGATATATATGCATATAAACACACACACACACACACACACACACACACACACACACACACACACACACACACACACACACACACACACACACACACACACACACACACACACACACACACACACACACACACACACACACACGCGCACACACACACACGGTCTATTTTTGCCTGTGAACTTTACCAGTTTAGAATGACTTGGCCTAAAGTCATTTTAGCTTCAATCTGGGCATCTATTCCACATTCCAAACAATGGGCCTCATCAGTGAGACGCTTCAGTCAATAAATAAGTGTTCTTGAAACCTATTTTGGCGCAGTGCTCATCTTGCGTCCCTGAGCACAGCGCAGTGTGGACCTGCACGGCGGCTAGAAGATAGTTAGCATCTTGACCATAGCTGTGCCGGGGGTTAGGAGCCAATAGGCTGTGTAAAGATATGATGGTGATTGTTTGTGGCAGGTTGTTTAGAGAGTTTGTGTCACAGTGTGGAAAGTGGGAGGGTGGTTTCACAAGAAGGGGAAAATGCCTTAACGGGAAAAAAAGAGAAACTCAGATCACTACCCACGTAGTGTGACTTCTCTGCTCAGGCAGCCATTAATCATTGCTATAACAATGTTTGAAAACTTGTTTATCTGATTTGATTGTTAAGAACCTAAACAAGGACAACAAATCCTCATGAAATGTAACTTCTTTCATTACGTCCACTGTGCCAAAACACACTCATTATCTTTGTGTCCCCCCCCGCCTCCCTCACCGGTATGATCTGTCCACAGACTCCAATGGGTTCATGTCTGGTGTAGCAGAAATAATCTCCATCGATTGGGATGGTCTTCCCCTCCCATTTGTCAGCCCAGCCTGCATAGTATCTAAAAACAACACAACTGGTTTAAACACAAAAAATACCTGTGCAGGTTCCTCAGGTCAAAGCTTTTTTCTTTTCACAAGGTCACAGTAAAGCTACTTGGTCTCACCAATGAGATGAGCTAAAGAGCTGGATGCTGCGTGTTTGTTACCTGAGACATTTCACCACAGTGGGCAGATCCACAGTGTAGGAAACAGCGTATGGCTTCCCATTGTCAAGGGTCTCCAGCTCCTGTTGAAACAACACAATGTCAGCTCTGCATGCATTGCAAATTTACATGCTACCTACAAATATATCAAATGGTGGTTTTGATAGACAGTCGGATTATATCCATAGTAAGATAGACAGGAGGGTCATTAGCAGTCTGATCCACATACTAACTTATTCACTTTATTGATTCCCTTCGGTCCTTAAGTACGTTAAAGATCAAGGTGTTAGACCTGACAAGGAGGTAACATCTGCCTTTGTCTGTTTGATCTTAGCTGTAAAACTAATTCAACCAATTCCTATGAAATTTTGTGGAGGGGTGGGGCAGGACCCAAGGAAGAACCCATTCCATTTTGGTGTGTATCTGGATCAGGGGGCAGATCCATGACCTTCTTTAACAATGCAAGACAGGTGTTTTTCAACTTTTTCATTGATTTATCAGAGAATGATTAAAACAAACCAGAATCGTCAATCCTGTATGGTCAGTGTTGAACCTTTCTTACTGATCTATCACAGGATTTATAATCAAGCATGTTTGATTTTAATTTGGCATGATCAGCTTTATATGAACATTGTGTGAATAGTAAATTGTGTGTTCTCGTGTGAATGCAGATAAAGGCAGAAGTGCTTGGTCATTTTTCGGACAGTTAAAAATGACTCACAGCCAGATAGGCAGAATCCCTCTCAATGGCGTCGGCCAATCGGTTGAGTAGCAGGCCGCGATGAGAGGCGTCCATCCGTCGCCATGGTGACCCATACCTAAAGGCATTACGTGCTGCTTTCACTGCCTTGTCTACATCTGCCTGGAAATATTGACACCACAACATGATTAAAACATGGTTGTTAAAAATGATTCTAATTGTGACCAAGAGTCAAAACATTGAATTCTGTCATACATGTAATCCCCTTTAATTTGTATAACAATTTATATAACAATAACCATCATCACCATACAGTAGCTATAAGTCTAATTTGGTGTACTGCTCCCAAAAAAACTAAAAGAAAGTTAAACAAGCTCCCATGAAAGAAGCTTGTTTAGTCATTTCCAGGTGAAGCCAGATCTGTTCAACTTTACCACACATAACCACTAGAAGCTGTGGTGGAAATTTGGTCAACAAACAAGGTTCTGAGACAAGTTGTCTTTCTGCAGAAAGGATCACACAGGAATCACACAGGAAAGGTGGAGCTTGAGATGAAAATGGAAGTGTCTGTGCTAATATTTAAGTTTCTCTGTGTGGGTAACCTCCTGACCCCAAAACACGCAGAGGGGGGGGGATGTATTGTTCTGTGTCTGGAACTTATCGTCTGTACAGGTGTGACTTATAGGCTGCATCCTAAATGTGTTGGAGAGGAAATAGTAGCATGTATGGTTAGGGTGTTGTGTCAGTCAGCTGAGGTCTTCGAACAAAGGACAAACACAGTTAAACCAGAGTAGAGCAAAAGGTCACTATAGAATTCAGGTGATCTCAGGATCAACTTCTGTAAGACATGAATAGACAACGGGCTCACATGCTGGACAGTGGGTGCACCATAAAGTTTATGTTGAGCTGTACCCTAGATGGAAATGGCTGCTGTAAGCATAGACTAGGAAGATATTAAGTAAATTTCCATTACAACGCTTACGATCATGCTTAACACTGCAGCTTTAGAAAAACTGGTTACTCAAGTGACACTTGGTAAGTCTTACTGAGACTGCTTTAAACCAGTTAACAATTCCAATCTCAATCAACACACCCTCAAACACAAAGCAGCGCTGCATGCATCCACCTTCACTGGAGCATGAACATAAGTGTATAGGAGTCAGTAAGTGTCAGAGAGCGTGTGCACCTCATCAGCCTCTGCCACCTGACAGATGACTTCCCCGGTAGCTGGGTTGATGGTGGGGAACGTTTTCCCACTCGCTGCATCCTGCCACTGGTTGTTGATGAACAGCTGAAACATTCAAATGTATCATTAGATTTGAGCCGACTTATTTTACACACAAAAATACCTGCCCATTCTCAGCTGAAGTCAAAGTGAACTCACGTTATCACAGCAAAGAAGTTTGAAGCTTTTATTTTTGTGATGTAATGGCAGGTGAAAACCTCCCTGAGCTGACAACATGCGCTGGCCATATGGCCCCAAGTTCACGGCCGCAGTGAGCGTGTAGAGGGCCAAGAGTCACTTATAGGAAAGTAGAGGGCTGGGGCCAGGGTTCAGAGAGAAGCTCAGTCTCTGCTCAGAGTGGAGATTGAATTGTTTTTCAGCAGCAGCCATCAAAAGCAATATAATGGTTGTTGGTCTTTTACTTAGATTACCATTTTGTAGTTTTTTGGGTTGAAATTGTGATTGGTACTTCATATGTCACTCAGATTTATTGATTTCATTTTTATTTGAGTTACTTTCCTTTGACTTGTACTGCTTGTGCTGCACTTTGTACTTACTAATAAAAGCAGTTCAGTTAAATAACTCTCACTGTGTACATATTGAACATGTGACGTGTGTAAAAAAACACATCCTGTAAAAATAAAAAGGAATGTAGAAAGAACTACAAAGCAAACAGCTTCAACTGAGAGTTGGAAATCCCTCCTCTGGCCTCACCTGTTAGGATTTTAATAATATAATTAGACACTATAGCCCCGAAAAGGATAGATTTTACGCGCACCATGTTTGTACCTTAACAGAAAGAATTAATGTGTGTGTGTGTCTGTGAAGATGTCAATGAAACTGAACTCTAAACAAATGCAGTATGTTAGACAGGGGTGGGGGCAGGGGCAGTTTGGGCTGAATATGTGGGAAAATGTGCGGCCTTCAGATAGTGACTGATAGTAGCCGTTGCTGGCTGGTTTTAGTCTTGAAGTTGGTTGTTGTTGTGTGTGTGTGCGTCACATCGCAGTTCAGTCTTGCACACTGTCTGATAATGCCTGTTTTGAGAAGACTGTACATCTGTGGCATACAATACACTGTACTTTAAATTGTTCTCATACCTAACTTGCTATATTACAGCCTAAACTCCATTAGCTTTATTCAAACATCACACATACATGAATGCACTGTTTTCTTATAAAACTGTGACATACCCTTAGAAAGAATTCAAGCAGCTGCCACTAGGGTCTGAAGGACAGATAGGAAAGGCGTTGTTTTGTCTAGAAAATGCACATGCCATACTGAAAACTCACAAGCTGTCAGCCGATTCAAGGCTTGTTTTAAAACACCAAACCAAACACTGTCAGAATGTGAAGATTTTCCCAGCTACTATCTAAGGAGGGACGAAACGGGGAGCAGCTTCTCATCATTGGCGGATTCCAGTGCCAAGGGGCTGGGACCAGCCTGTGCACTAGCCACGGTGACTCCCCCTCGTTATTGACCAATGAAGTTCTACCTATTATTATAAATATTGCACCTGTCGTCCGTTCGGGGCGACTCTTGACTTCCCCGGCGGTATTAGGCGGCTTGGGGCTGTACGTTGAGTGCCCATAGCTATGTAGTAGCTTTTCCTTGCTTCTAAATAAATACTTTTTTAAACCAAGACCGACTCTACTCTCTCTACCTAAGGAAAAAAGAACACGACACACCTCAGGGGGACTGAGCTGAAAAGAACTCTAACTGTGTAGTACTGTAGCTGAGTAGTACTGTAGCTGAGTAGTACTGTAACTGAGTAGAACTGTAGCTGAGTAGTACTGTAACTGAGTAGTACTGTAGCTGAGTAGTACTGTAGCTGAGTAGTACTGTATCTCAGAAGCAGACTCTGGAAGGATCAGAGCTCTGGGGACCCTGGTCACAGGACAGTGGTGTGGGACAGGAGGGACCAGTACAGGGACCAGTACAGGGACCAGTACATAACCTCACCAGCAACATGTGTAACTTCTCCCCCCAGGCAGTATTTAATAAAAGCAGTTCTTCAGAAGTCTGTTACTTTCTCCCATTGCCTCTCTTATGGTCCATGCTGCTGTTCATTAGAGCAGCGCCCCCTGGCTCCATGAGCAGGAGCAGCAGACCAGCTGATCTGGATCTCAGCTCTGATCTCGACGACACATGAGACCAAACCAGAGCTTGTCCCTGTTCTCTGATTACAGCAATGGAACTCTGTCCCTGTGGGGCCTCGGATACAACACGCACTCACACGCACTCACACACACTTGTTGTTTCGCAGTTGGCCATGTCCATTAACAGGCCATGCACTTGCGGCCAGTCCAGCTCATACCTTGTTGAAGTGGACCTCTGGCTGGGTGCTGGGTGCAGGGATGGCAGCGGCCGAGTAGAGACGCGCCGACAGTCCACTCAGTCCGGGATAAGTCCGAGAAAACACGGTGCGGATCATGGTGAGTCCTCCTGCACGTCCGGTCCACGGTGTGATGAGCGGTGTTCTCCGATCCGCCGCTGGGGGGCGGAGCGGCACCTCCAACCCCCGCCCACTCCTGCTACGTCACAGGCCAGGCGAGAGGATGGTGAGGAAATGTAATAATAAATGTGACCTGGGGATAATAAACACACGAAACCCAGTATGAACTGGAGTCAGAAACTGCTGTATCAAAAACACAGATATTATTTACAAAACATTAAATGTTACATTTGCAGAGGAGGGTCTAATTGTAGGCCAGAATAAAGCAGATGGGTCAGCTTCAACTGGAGAAGAGCTGTGCATAAAAAGAAAATTGTCACAAAATATGTGGGCAAAGCTCTTATTTCTAGACCTTTGTCCCCTTTAGTCTTTATCTGAGAGTCTGGAACTGTTAAAATGCAACTGCCAGAGGATTTCAAAGTGCGAGCAGGGTTTTATGAGGATATGAAAATCTGCAACATAATGAGGAATAAGACACTTAAGTGCTTTACAAGTGATTAAAATAACCTTAAAATCAATTCTAAAACATACTGGAAGCCAGTTTAAAGAAGCTTAAACTGGGGTTATGTGTTCCAACCTCTTTACTCTGGTGGCTGAGTTCTGTACACTCCAGTTCGGAAGGTCCAGATTTACTGCTTAGGTAAGTATGTACAAATTAAGCAAACAAACTGACTGGAAGGACTGGTTTTGTGCTGGGAATCCTCTCTCTCTCTCTCTCTCTCTCTGGAGCCTTTGAATCTGATTTGCAAAGATGCAGAAAACTGCACTGCAAGAGTATATCCACTGACACGTTACAATATCTTACCACAATGGTACAGTGTAGATCAACTTCATCATAAATGCCACTTGTCTCTAAACCCTGGTGTAAAGACATAATGTAAGCAGTCAGCATATAACTAACACGCTCAAGCATATAAGTAGCACAACATGAGTACTCACAGCAGTCGGGGCACAAGGTAGATAAGATAAGAGTAGTGCAAACAGGAACAGTTCAAAAATAGATTGGGCAGAGCAAAAATACTTTATGGGAAGTAATGTTCATACACATAATGTGTAGAGTAGAAGCAGATGTAGATACATAAAAAAATGGCAATTGATGAAACTACTACAGAAAGTGACTGGTGCATGTTTCAGGTAGATTTCATTAACACTGATAATATTCACTAATAATCATCTGCACACAGGACAACTATGGGGAGATTCTGTTTAAGTCTTTTTCTGTCTCGGTTTATTTGTAGTTCATTTGTTTAAAATCTTATTTTTTGAAGTGTTATAGAAAACACACCAGTCGCGTGAAGTGAGCTGGTCTGTGTGCAGTGGTGCTGCCTCTCCTCCAGTGCAGTAGGTGGCAGTGGTGCTGCCTCTCCTCCAGTGCAGTAGGTGGCAGTAATGCCGATTCACAAAGAGGAAGTCGGAAGCGCCAATACTCATCGCACAATTACAACCATAGACTGTATTTAAAAAGCTGTGTGTTGTTGTTAACGTTACCATGAGTCCAGTGTTTCCTCGGCTCGCACTGTAGCTTCTTATTAACTCTCCGTCGCTACAGAGCCACGTTAGTCAACACTAGTGTTAGGAGCTTAGCGGCTAGCTGGCTGATACAGTAGTAGAGCTAGCTTAGTTGCTATCGCTAGCTCTTGGCTAACGTTTCTGAAAAGTCCGGTTAAGTTACCGAGAGTTGAGCGTTTCTATCCAAAGCGTCGGAACCATACATGAAGGTGAGTGTGGATGGTTATCAGGATGGAGAAAGGTTTCCGACTCATTGTAGGTTAGAAAGAGATCATGTTATTTCCCACTGTAAATCAGTTCAACGACCTAATGTAGCCTTGTGTTTACAGCTCAAATATCAATAGTGGAGCAGTTTGAGACGAAGCTGTTCTGATGATTATGAGTTTTATTATTGAGACTCAAGGTGTAGAGGGAATTCAACACAACATAGATTAAAATGCATACAAAAGCCAAAAAGAGAAACGATATCTAAAAGTAGATATATTAATGTTTAACGTAGAGACAACTATACCACTGTAGGGATTGGTAGTGTTAAGTGCAAAACCTAGTATGTGATACCACCAAGAAGAATTCACAGTCACTGAGCCGATTTATATATATATATTTATACATGAGATTTCTGGTGTATCAACAAATTGAGTTGTTGTATTGTTTTGCAGTGAAACTGGATTGAGTGTCTGGCTGTTCTCTGATCAGTGTTTTTGTCTCGCAGCATGGCGCTCAAGTCAGGAGAGGAGCGTCTGAAGGAGATGGAGGCAGAGATGGCTCTGTGAGTACAACCGCTCCAAGAATCTGGGCTCCTAACCACTATTCCTTTACCCTGGTGGAAAAAGTGTCTCTGCCATTCTATTGTTACTTCTGGTTTTATTAGTCATACACTGCTTTAACAATCAGTTCAGTCCCAAATGGTCCAGATCCAACTATTAGACTTTAAAAGATCCAAACGTAATCTTTGGGCTGTCCTCATGTCGGTCTGTGTCTCTACTTTTCTTGCTGTAGGTTCGAGCAGGAGGTTCTTGGTGGTCCAGTGTCAGGAAGCCCACCAGTTATGGAGGCGATACCTGTTGCTCTGGCCGTCCCAATGGTTCCAATTGTGCGACCCATTATAGGCACCAACACCTACAGACAGGTTTGTACTATTTTACGTGAGTGAGTGGAAAGTCATATACTATGCAGCAAATGTACTCTGTCTTAATGAGATGATATTAATCAGTTAAAGTCGTGCAGTATGGCAGCTCATTCCAAATGCTCTCTTGTCTGTCTCCTCTCATAGGTCCAGCAGACATTAGATGCCAGAGCTGCTAGTTTTGTTGGTCCTCCACCTCCTGTCTTCGTGGGACCAGGTGAACACAAACTCCCACACATATACACTACCCAGGTTTTGGCAGTAAGATAAACCATGTATTCAAAACTGTTCAACATCATTCAGGCTCATTTAAGGTTTAGGGTTTTTTATAATACTGTCATCTAATGGTTTGGAATGATAAAAATATTACATTTTTGTCGTTTTAATTTTAAATGGATGAATTTGCCATTTTCTCCATCAGTCTACACTCAATAACCTTTAAAAACATGTTTTTACTTAATAATAATAATAAAAAAAATGTAAACTCCGAAACTGAAATCTGTTGTTTGCAGACGTACTTTTAATTCAGTACTTTGTAGAAGCCACTTTTAGCTTCCAGAGTTCTTGGTTTGGTCTCTTCAAGCGTCACTGTTTATCACAATCATCCTGTCAGATTGGCTCAGACTGGATGAGACGTGTCTGTGAACTGGAGACTGGGCCTGGTTCTCTTCAAGCTCCTCTCCATTTAGCTTCATCCCTCCCTCAGTTGTCACAAGTCTCCCCGTCTCTGCTGCTGAGCAAACAATTGTCTCAAGTGTCCAATTACTTTCAAACCCCTAAAGCTACACATATCGATAAATCAACCAGTGTTTCTTAAATAATGCATTTATACTGTAGGTTGTTGGTTCATTTGTAGTTGAGATGACACGTTTTGCTCTGTGTTTTTCTGCTTCTGTCCAGATACATATAGTGTGTGTATAAATAACAAAGCTGTCATGCTGGATTCTTCAGGTGTTTACACTAACTTTACACTTATGTAACACTCACTGTGTGACTTGTCTGTCTCAGTCCCTTCAGTACGTCCTCCTCCTCCTCCTCCTCCCATGCTGAGACCAGCCTTCGTCCCACATATCTTGCAGAGGCCTGGTAAGTTACCAGCAGAGTACTAGTTTACTGGTTTATCATTACTGGCATTATTTCCCCTTAAAATAGTTAAGGCAGAAATGTTCTTTTTTTCTTTATTGTAAGGTCAGATGGGGTTTTTCTTTTCTTCAGGAAAGTTTGCTTTTGGGATTTTAAAAGCATTATTGCTTATGTTTCAGTTTATTTCCTTTTTAAAGAGCCATTTGGTGACATGAATGATCTTTTATAGTGGTAGAATATGGTTAGAGGAGTGCAGGAAAAGTGCTGTGTCCGGCTGAGGGTGGATATTCAACACCCTATGTAGGCAGTTGAATATGCAAAATATTGAGTTGATGTTATGGTATGATAACCAATAAATCTAATATTGGTTTCAGCCAGACTAGCATCTCTCTGGATTCATATGTTTAATGTCCTGTTGTCAGTTGGTCCGAGGATGCATATGATGCGTGGTCCTCCAATAGCGCCTCCGATGCCCCGGCCTCCTCCACCTCCTCCCATGATGCTCCCTCCTTCCCTGCAGGCCCAGACAACTCAGGGTCCTTCTCAGCCCATCCAGCACATGGCTGCCCCACCTCAGGTCAGAGCTCAGAGACGTAACAGTGCTGGGGGCGGTCTGATAGTCATATAATCAGCAGATCTTGGTTGTAATGGGGCAACCTTCTCTCTGTGTTGACATAATTGCTTATTGTTTTATTCATTAATTATCTTGTGATGAATGTGACCAACCTTATCATTACAACTGTCTTTGCGGCTCCCTTCATGTGTTTATTTATAAATACTTGAAACGTTGATACACCTCCATTTATGTTAGACACTTGTCTTTTCTCATCAATGTTGTAAATATACAAATTTTGTTGATGTGCTCTGTTACACGTGACATCTATTGCACTTCGTCCTGGGAGAGGGATCCCTCACATGAAACTCTCTGGGGCTTTTTTGAGGAGGATGTGAGAAAACTGTGATTCGTGAATATGGGCAATACAAATTCAATTTGATTGATTAAAGTTGCCGTGTGTCTCACTCAGGTCGGTGATATGGTCTCGATGGTGTCAGGCCCGAGCCCAAGACATGGACCTCCGCCTGTCAAACCGACACAGTCGATTATCCAGGCGGCACCAACTGTATACTCTGCTCCTCCTGCCCCAGTTGGACACAAAAGAATTGACGTCAGAGCTCAGAGACAAGCCAGAATGGTATTTATATTGTTATTTTCCAAAATGATGTTCAGGTGCTCTGCTACATGTATGGTCTCTCCCCTCCTATAATTAATATGTCACTGGTGTTTCCTGTATATTTGTGTTTGAACACAAGTGACAGTATCAGTACATGACTTTTGATTTATAGTGTATTTTGTAATGTGATGTACATGAGAAAATATTATGACAATGGGGAAAAATCTGACTGTACTAACTGTGTAAAATGAATAATGTATTATTAACAGGGGGTTTTGGGGTCATTGTTTGACACTGACATTGAAAGAGGGTGGGGCAGCTATTCGTTAGCCTCTCTGAGTCTGTGTGATGTGGCTCTCCCAGGAGGAGCTGGCAGCCCGGGTTGCAGAGCAGCAGGCTGCAGTGAGGGCAGCAGGTCTACTGGACAGGAAGGAGAGTGACGACAGCACAGTCATTGGACCCAACATGCCGGAGCCGGAGCCCTCCCACTCTGAGGTACATGTACGATCTGTATCGTGCGGTTCACCCAGAAGCTCTTCACTCAGAAGAACTAAACACATCATTTGACTTGTGTATGTGTGTGTTGCAGCCTGCGGAAAGTGCAACAGAGGACAAAAAGAAGGGGAAGTCGGATAAAGTGAAGAAGTGTATCCGTACCGCAGCGGGGACGAGCTGGGAGGACCCCAGTCTGTTGGAGTGGGAATCAGGTACAGTGCTACTGCAGGGAGCTGAGGACCCTCACAGAAACCCACCTCACACTGCCCGTAGAGAACAACTGTGATCTGCTGCTCAAAGAAGACTCACTAACAATCACATGTCAGCATGTTGACCTGTGTGGTTTTACCATCATCCATACCAAACCAACCTTAGACTCTTTCATGGCAACAGCATCTGTGTGTTCCATTCAGCCAATCAAACTATGTCTGAGTTTGTGCCTTTCTAAACATCAATATCACTGCGGGGGGGGGGGGGGTGTGTAACTGTAACATGATGATGTGCCCGCTCCAGGGTTGTAGCTGCTGGGGGTTAACATCGTCTCCTGTTGTTTAGTTGTGTTCCTGCTGCCGATTGGTTGTTACTTGTCCGTGTCTTAAACACTGTTGTAATGTTTGTGTAACAGTTTTTTCTCCTTGTTGCAGATGATTTCCGTATATTCTGTGGTGACCTTGGTAACGAGGTCAATGATGACATACTGGCCAGAGCCTTCAGCAGATACCCTTCGTTCCTCAAAGCTAAGGTTGGGCTGTAAACACTTGTTTTTTACTAATTAGACATTTATTAATGACATTTGCTGTTACATCATCAAGGCTCATTGGAGTCATTCTGTAGCAGACAATAACAAACACAGGATCATATACAGTACATAACCCAGATGTACACTGAAAGTCACTAATGTAACTACAACAACAGTGGCAAGGTAATACTTAATGGAAGGATATGTACAAAAGACTGGTTGTCATAGAAACTGACACACACATGATAAAACTGTTTCCTTGAGTCCACATTGGACGCTGCTCTAAAGATCTGTAATGACCACCAGGGGACACATCCTGTCAGGCAGGTCATGGCGAAATCTGAACCAAAGGTCCTGTGCTTTCACCCACAGCTCACAGTCTTCCTCTGTGAGAGGACTTTGCTCACAGAGCTGGTGTGTATCTAATCTCAGTGGGTTAACAGTTTTTTGTGCATGTGTGTCATCAGGTATTGAGAGACAAACGCACAGGAAAAACCAAAGGCTACGGCTTCGTCAGCTTCAAAGATCCAAACGATTACGTCAGAGCCATGAGGGAGATGAACGGTCAGTCACACACTAAACCAGCTGTAACTGATAACCTCTGATTCTTCCTGTTTGTCTTTGTTTCCACGTTGGGGAACTTACTGATGAATAACTGAATCCCTCTCACTCTGTTTGTCCAGGGAGGTATGTT
This sequence comes from Hippoglossus hippoglossus, assembly GCF_009819705.1. Lineage (NCBI taxonomy): Eukaryota > Metazoa > Chordata > Actinopteri > Pleuronectiformes > Pleuronectidae > Hippoglossus > Hippoglossus hippoglossus. The sequence continues at coordinate 19,061,384 of NC_047166.1, read as the reverse complement.
GGTAGTCGGCCCATCAAACTGAGGAAGAGCATGTGGAAGGACCGCAACATTGAAGTGGTTCGCAAGAAACAGAAAGATAAGAAGAAACTGGGCCTGAGATAGTGTCTATACCAGTAGGACTGTGTGTGTGTGTGTTGTGCTTTTAAGCGGACGGACACCATTGTGTGAAAGAACAACTTATTTTGATTTTTTCATGTTAAATGTTTTTTGCTCATCAAATAAAAGCATCATTTCTAATCCATTGCAGTTCTTGTGCCCATTGAACTGATCGTTATTCTCATTAGAATCATTTGTCTTTTTTCCAGTAGTTCCCAACTTTTCTTGTCTTTGATCCCCTAAAGACCACAGCCACACCGAGGACATAAACATTCAGATTGTGCCTTTGGAGAGATACTGACATGAACTGATGAAAGTCTCCAAGCAAAGGCTTCACTCTAACACTGTAACAGAATAATGTAGAAATCAGATGGTGACAGTCAATATAAATGTGTGCATACATGACAAACAGCTTGTAGTTACAACAAGGCTTTATTTAAAGTGCAAGTCACATCAGTAGGTAAGTCCCACGTACTGGGACGCAATAAAGATCATGTATCAACACATAAATAAACTCATGAGGACTAGAATCAGAACAGAAACAGGTGCTTGACTGTGATGTTGCATGTATTAAACAACCTGTCATTTTATTTGGATACTGCAGTATTAAAATACAATCTTATACACAGCAGTAGTAGAAATAGGACTTTATCTGTCAGTGTCTATACTGACCAGTCATGAGGCTTATCAGACCACTGCAGCAACAATACAACAGGCTGCGGCTGTGTCTCAATTCAGGGGTTGCGTCCTTCTGAGGATGTGGTCTGCCCGGCCCACAAAGACCACCTCCTTCGTGGCCTGAGTTGACCGTGAAGGCTGAACCGAAATGAGAAGGTCCGGTCTAAGAGGCTTATTGCTATGAGAAAGTTTGAATGAACCTTGGTTTTTTACTAAGTGTAGCATTAGCTGTTTGGTTAAGATGAAGCATGATACTCAAGCATTGGATGCTTGTAGTAGCCATTACCTCTTTGAAAAACAGTTTGTCACTGAAGCGCAATGCATCCTGGGATAGATTTGTCTGGGAAAGATCTACACGTTGGATCCTTCGTTTCTAGGGAATGGCAGGACGTATTTGTCGGCTGCATTCTGAGGAGCCTTTAAAATGGAACCGCCTTGTTGCGCCGCTGTGACGCAAAAGGTCTTCAAATGCAGCCTCCGAAGGATGCAGCCCCTGAGAGGTAGGAGGCATTATGGGTAGAAAGATGATGGATGCTGGCACATGGGTGATAATGGCTGTCTGCCTTCACAACACAAAGCATCCTCCTGGTGAGGTGCTGCCTACTGTATCAAACCCCAGTCCCCAACAAATCCTCCACAGCTCTCCGTCCACTGAAGATGACATCATTCACCGACACGCCATCGTAGCAGGAACCAATCAGAGACAGCGGGAGATTATTCTTCCTTATGAAGCTACGCATGGACTCTGTAAAGGCAGACAGACACTCCTTACAATGATGTTTCACTACAGCCTGTAAATACATCATCTTTAGATGTGATGCAGAAGTCAACACTCACCAACTCTCCTGTAGTGTCCTTCATAGTACTGAGGTATGCAGTCCTGGTGAGAGAAACACAGCAGAGATGTCATCACTGTTACAACAACCTACAGTATAGTCCAGATGCAGTATAAGTCAAAGGCCAGGGGACAGGAACCAGTGATGAACTGTGCAGTATCTTCAGTAGCTGAGATACAATTAAGAATGAATGAAATAGTGATGTAACAGCAGAGAATCATATTTGAATCATTGACATGAATTTGTAGCTGGTCTGGAGTTCATGTTTGAATCCACAGACAGTCCTGTCCTGTCTCACCCTTTGTAGAGCCACCCAACTCCACCTGGGTGCTGTGGTGACACCCAGGTGGCTGTGCACCGCCTCTGTGGCTCTCGCTAGAAGACGCTCCTCTGTCACTGTTTCTGGGTCACCGAACTCTTCCTGGAACCAGGCCCCGCCCATCATCACCTAGACGACACGGTCACATGAGTTTAGGTCAGAGATGTGGACCTGACAACAAGATGGTTCACTGCAGATACCACATGCACGGCTCTGTCCCTCTTCAGCTGCCACAATTAATATTCTAACAACTAATATTATTAACAATATGGGTCAAATGATTATGTGTGAGGCTCAATGTGAGACTGACAGTGATGAAGCCACACAGATAATCATTGGAAGCCTTAGAACAGCTTTTAGCTAATTGTTTTGGTTTTCATTCATCTCTACTTCATGTTTAAGCACAGCACTATATGAAATAATATTCCAAAGGAAGACCACATAAAACTGCTCCACAACTTAACTTTCTTCAGTGGAACCACTCTGGTGGAGCTGGTGGAGACCAAACAAGAGCTAAAAGGTGTGCGTGTGTGTGTGTGTGTGTGTGTGTGTGTGTGTGTGTGTGTGTGTGTGTGTGTGTGTGTGTGTGTACCGTCAGTCTAGTCGTCTGCCCATCAGGTCTGTTGTGTTCAGGGAAGGGAACAGAGTCATAGACGACCCCGAGCAAACCCCGATCCTCTGATGATGGAACCAGGTGACCAAAACCCTGACAGAGTCAAAGAGAAGGATTTTTATTGTCACTTCTAGAAACAAAAACTGCCACTGAAAAGAAACAGGACCTTCCCAATGCTTCAGATTAGTGTGTATGTAATTTTACATATCCACAGGTGACCCTCTTGTAAGCTGCAAGGTCATCTGCTTTCTGCCTCTCCAGAAAGCTCCCTAGTGGCTTTGTGTAACTCTTTGTCTTGGTTTCAGAGCAGGTGTAATGTTGAGCTTCCAACAAAGCCCCAAGTGCCGATCTTCACCGGACAGAGTTTTGTGTTCCATCCGCCTGCCCTGCACTCCGCAACCAGGTCTGCATATTTAGTCTCTCATTGAACCTGATGGGTTTTTTTTTTATCTGGGACATGACAACATCAAATTAGGCACAGTCAGTGCAAGTAAACGTTGGTGTCTTGGTAACAGCTCACTGACGGAATCCTATCACACCGCTGAGTGTCTGTCCTGCCAGGCTGCTGATAACAATGTCAGCCAGACACAGAGTCTCTGAGTGTGCAACAGAAATGAGTAACACTGTTGTTTCCATCCCCCGGATCCCCCAAACTCATGAGGGTGGAGTCATGTTCTCATCGGAGAAAAATGATGAATATACATTTTAAATAAGTTTACCACTGTCAAGCATTCCTCTACTGCCCCCAACAGTGTTGTGTGTGTGTCTCTGAGTAGTTCTCACCATTGCAGGCAAGATGGAACCGTCGTACTCCAGATTTACCACAGCGACCGTTACCGTGGCGATGTCGTGCAGCTCCTGGATGAGAGGTTGACAGGAGGAAGGCAGGGCTGACGAGAGGGCTGTGGTAACAGAGAGATGTGATGACATGTGATGGTTATATATAAATTATATATATTGTTTTGTAGCAGCAAGTGTAAGGCATTTTTGTTTTGGGTAAAAATTGTGAATTTGTTTAGTTGTATAATTTCAATTTATACTAAATACAGTGAAGATGTTGAGCCACATGTAATGAGCAGGGTTTCTGCCGTTGATCAGACGACACTAGAAGAGCTGAGATCCAGTCGTCAGCACTGACCTTTAGCAGGCAGAGCAGAGATGATGTGATCGGCTGATATGACTCCATCTTCCAAATTGATCTACACACAGACACACATCTTTCATGAAAGTTGCCAAATAACAGCAGAATATGAGAACTCAACCTGTTTTGTTTCCTGGCCTAGAAACTCCACTCAGATGTTTAGCAGGTAAAATATCCACCTTGTTCACCATCTCACTTCAGCATTCTAACTTGATAGCATTTACTAATTAGTTTGAGAAACTAAAAACATAAACTGAGGCTGATGGGAGAGAGAGGAGATGTGACACTACATAGCTAAAGTTGTGTGCAAATATCACAGAACATCACAACCTAGTTTGGTTATTAAAATATGTATAATCTCTATAATAAACCAGCTACATCTGAGCATCACATTCATATTGACACATTCAGGCAAACACAGTTCATGATCCTCACTGACCTTCCAGCCAGAGTGTGAGGGACAGATGTTTCTAACAGCTGCGTCTCTGTGAAGCTCTACTCTCCCACTTTGTTGAAGGTAGTCTGTGATGGATTCGGGGAGGGACTCCACTCCTCTTCTCAGGGACCACTGGGCCCAAGACTCTTTAATAGATCTCTGAGCCAGTGGGCCAGGGGGGATCACAGGAGTGGGACCTGAGGTTTTCATACATACAACAGGACACAATACTTATCAAATGAAACAAGCATTACACTTCAAGCTTATGTCACTGAGATGGACTGAAAGACAGTGGGACAGTCCTGGTGCGATGTTACAGTGTTCAAATGACCCAGTGGTATGAGGACAGACCCTGATGATACTGCAGGCCGGTTTGCTTTTAACTGTATGTTAAGGTCCAGTGTGTATGAGTAAGAACCTTTTTTGTTTTCATTATCTTTACATTAGCATTTTACAGAGTTGAGCAGATAAATCTTTGATAGGACATGGTCCTCTTCCGCCATGTTGTATGCAGTGTTTCTACAGAAGCCCAGAGCGGACAAACCAAACACACATTTAGAGCAGCAGAGCCTCAACTGGCAAAGGGATAATACAGAAGAGTCATCAGGAGCACAGAAAAAATGAATTTGATTTGTAAGTTATTAGGATTAGAGAAGATCGTCTGGAAATTGGTTGTGTGTGTGAGAAGCTGTGCTCTCAAAGCTAAATGGGAAAATGAAACAGAAACAGAAGTAACAGCAGTGCAGTAAGTGGCAAGGTGTACCTGAGCCCAGCAGCATGCCCAGTGTCAGGGAACCTCTATGCTGCTCTGCGTTGTAGAGCGCCGGAAAACAAGAGCGCACACTTAACTTCCTGCAGTCCCCTGCAAACACGCCGCGACACAAACTGTCCACAGCTATGTCCGCCAACTAGACACACACAGGAGGAAATTAAAATGAGATAGCAAGCAATTCAAAACTGAATAGTCACATAAGACAACTGGTGGCATTGACAAATATAAATCTTGAATCTAACTAAATCACGTTTAAAGGACAGGTCCGCCCCCACACCCTTTTCATTTTTTGTTTTGGTTATTTTGTCTTTCTTGACAGAGACAGTGGAGGGAGAGACAGGAAAGGCTGGAGAGAGAGAGGGAATTACATGCAGCAAAGACGCTCAGGCCAGATTAGAATCCAGGCCACTGTGATAAGGCCTTGTCACATGACACAGGTAGCTCACCTGGTGAAATGTGCGTACCTGTGTCATGTGACAGCCCCCTGTGAGCCAGAAGACGTCACTTTCTATACAGGTGACAACATGTCTTGTTCGTCTGTCGTCAGTACTTTAAGACAAAAGATGTGACACTTGTTTATCATTTGTTTATTCATATATATATATATATAAAATAAAGTATCTGAATGAGAAATTACGATGTTTTAAGCACCTCCTTTCCCAGCCTCCGAGTAACAAATGAATGGATAGATTCATCGTCCTCCTTGCTTTTCTTCACCAGTATCTCCATGGCAACGCTCAACAGGAGGGGACGAGAGAAGGGCGGGACTGTCCGTAAAAGTCCACTGAAATGAAGAAGGTATTAGAAAGACGCGGAGACGTTAAGTAGTGCAGTAGTAGTACATGTGAAAATCACAAGGGGTGTGGTTTTAACACAGACTCTACAGAGAGAGTCAATACACAGTCCTACACAAAGTGATGACAACACATTCAGTGGCCACTTTATTAGCTAAACCTCTGTGTGGCCTCCCCCTGATTTCTGCATGCTCGTTGCTCTGGTCGTCAGGCCGGCCAGCTTCAGCTCCATCAACTAATCCCTGTTGTAAACAATGCAACTGTGGAGTTGATGCACAACAGTAGCATGGCATTCAAGTAGGATTACTGTCTGTCAGATCTACACCTCCATCAAGTAGTCAAGTTGTAGTTTATATATTATATAAACTGTCATAAAATGTTAGTTATGTCATAAAAAGAGGATGAATTCTTGAGTTAGAGCCAAACGTGTGTTTTGTGAGGTAACAGAGACCTTTGATCACAACAATCACATCAGTTCATCCTTGGGTCTAAATTAAACTTTGTATAAAATTTTGGGAAATTCCCTTAGATGCTGTGTGATGTCACAAGAGAAAGACGGACAGAAAAACTGAAAACATAAGGTCTCCAGCTACAGCTGTTGTTGGTGTGGAGGCATAAGAAGGTAGTAGAATGAAAGAAGTAATTTCACAGTGAAAAAACAGCATGTTCATATACCATTAACATCTATTCATAATAATAATGTGGAATAAAAAATGAAAATATAAACTGAATAAATGGACAGAGCCACTCAGCATAAGATGTAATGATGGACAAACAAAATTTAGTGTGAAATCTAATTTTCTGTTCTTTTAGATGGATTCAAATAGCTTTGAAGTTAATGCTGACAAATCAAACAACAACATCTGACCTGATTCCTGAGGGCATCTTGTGGAGCTGTCCCTTCACATACAGATATCTGTTCTTAGAGGCAACATGACTGTAGGTGACTGGAAGAATCTCCCCCGCAAGGCCCAGGTCATCCACCTACACACACACACGCACACACACACACACAGAGTTTGGGACAAGTTTACATTCGTTTTCCGAGGTCCTGAATGTTTTAGGATTGATTTCAGTTCAATCACTTCTATCTGAGATGCTGAGACAGGCTGACTGAAACTAACCTCTGCAGAACAGGCAGAGAAACCTTCAGACGGACTGGATGAGTTGAAGACTTCATTATCTCCCACCTTATTCATGTGAATATTATTCTTTAACAATGTTTAGTTTAGTGTTTTCATTCACCTCTTTCACTTGTGTGGTTGAGCACTATGGTCCCCATCAGGATTTTGATTTACCCCAAGTTCCCCAAAGATGTCATCAATATCAAGCAGCCTACTTCAGAGTTCCTACTACGTGACTCATTTCTTTTTCAGATCAGAAGGTGATTTTCTTAAACCTGTGAGGTTAAGTTTACCGTGTAAGATAAAGATAAAAATCATCAGTTAACACACCTCTAACTATAGTTTAATTTCTGTGGTAGAACGCACCATGTTGAGTGTGTTGCGTCCAACCGCCCCAGCAGGTCGAATCCCTCTGGGTCCATGTTCAAACACGGCTCCATCCGCCCTCCTGGTGGACCACAGCCAACCTCCCAAACGGCTGCTGGCCTCCACAAGTACGACCTGGAGACACAGAAGAGACAGACTGCTAAGATACTACAACCAAGGTTCATACAAACATAGTCCACAGATGAAGAACAAATGTAGAAATCTAGTTGTCCAAGTACTTTACATGTTTTGATATTGATATCCATCCGTCCATTATCTATGCCTGTGAGTTCTACGCACCCGATCATCTTTGTCAGTGCTACATTAGCATGAGTTACAATCCAGAGGTGTAAATATGTAGCTTCATTTGTGAGTTGTCATGTCATCCTCATGTCATTCAGACACGTGAAAACAAGCCACACAAAGGAGGGATTATTCCAAATCAGAGGTGTTTTCAAACTTTGCTTTGTATTTTTTTTTAGAAGAGGGGGCCTTAATGATGAAGACTCATTAAGATTATTCAAAGTGCAGTGCAGCTTTTCAAGAGGACTCCTGCACAGTGGATGGAATAAAAGACCTTCCTCTTTTCTATAAACCTTTATTATTTATTTTTCTTATATGTGCATTCTATTTTTATAGACATTAATATACTCAAGGCAGGTGGATGGGGGGTGGAAGGTATATCAGAGATAAAATGTTGGCCTCCTTTTCATCATTGTTGTACTAAAAAGCAACAACAGTGGTCACAACTGAACATCATGTGGTGTGTGTGTGTGTGTGTTTGTCTGTGTTACCTTGGTAACCTGGGGGCTCTTGCAAAGGTAGTACGACGCTGCCAACCCCCCGATCCCCCCTCCAAGGACTGCTACAGTTGTCATTGGCGTGCAGCGACCCACTGACAGGGTGAGGGGAGGTGAGGAGACAGCGGGTGAGTGTGTAGCTGGGACAGGGTGTGTCTGCTGAAGACGCCTGTGGGTGGTGATAGGAAAAACAGTTAGTTTATCAGTCCCCCCCAACACAGACTGAAAGGACTTCCAGGATTTTCTTGTATAATCAACCCAATGGCTGTGTTTAAATATTTCCATCTTAAAATACTTCCTGTAGACCAATGATATATTATCTCCTCCCTCCTTCTTTGTCAACAACTAAAATACACCCTTACTCGGCCAACAGAGTTAATACAATAATATTTGGGAGTGGAAGAAAACATCAGTACAGCTATACTGTATATTGTCACCTGACTCATGAGATACAATAATTGATATGCTGCTGCTAAACATTGCTATTCACTCATTTAGTTATATGTAAATATATTTATATATATGTATATATACACACATTTTTGCCAGTTTACGGTTGTGGAGATTGACAAGTTACAGTACGTTTGTTTAAGATTAGAGAGACTTTTTAAAGCAATGTTTCATCTCAGTTTGTATCTTTGAAACCAAATTGTAATGAATAAACACACAAATTCTGCACTACACCCTCTTTAGTGATATTATCTCAGGTCACGTATTGCATGTCGTATTGTGAGTTACCCTGCGATTCCCGACCCTAATAATAATAATAATCATATTAATAAACAACTTTTTCTAGACAGCACTTCCTTTGTAAAAAGTTGTAAACAAGAGAGGGATGATCAGTTAAAAAAACAGAAGACAAGAAAATGACATTAAAAAATGAAATGTAACCAAACATATGTCAAACATATACAAAAGCTTACCGATAAAAAAATATTTAGTATTTAAAAGACACCAGGAATGTTTCATGTCTGGTCTCACAAGACAGTTCGGAGATTTAACAGCAAAGGTCCGGACAGTCACCAGTATAACCAGCAGGTGAATGAAGTACACGGTGAGTCTGGTTATTCCGCGGTTATGACAGAGGGCTCATGTTTGTGGAGCCCGGAGGAGGCTGCACATGAAGAAGGTGAACAGCAGCTGACAGGAGGAGTCGAGGAGTCACACTGAGAGACAGACAGAGAGACACTGAGAGACAGACAGAGAGAGAGACAGAGAGACACTGAGTGACAGACAGACAGAGAGACAGACACTGAGAGACAGACAGAGAGACAGAAAGACACTGAGAGACAGACAGACAGACAGAGACAGACACTGAGAGACAGACAGACAGACAGAGAGAGACACTGAGAACAACTGTCTCTCTCACTCACACACACAGACAGGCGGATACACACACACACAGACAGGCGGACACATCTGACCTTTAACATGTGACGTCAGACGGATCCCCTGAGTTCCTGCTGGTTCCGGTGCAGCAGCAATATTAAGACACTCGCGCTGACTCCTTCACAGAAATGTCCAGGAGTCTTCTTCCTCATCATGTGTTATGGTAACTACCAATCAATGAAAATGCGCAATACCGCCACCAGCTGGTGTGGAGGGAATCTCACCTTGAACCAATAATGATAACGTAGATAATAATAATTATAATAATGATACTTCTACTACTACTACTACAACAACTACTACTTCTATTAATAATGAGATTCAGTCTCCTGAACTAACATAAGAAAAATGATAATGGCTCTTAGTAGAACATCCACCAATAGTCTTGTTAAAACCACATTAACTTTGACTAGATCCATATTTTTATTTGGATCTGCACCAAATTTCACACATTCATTATTATCAGGGGTTTTTTCTACACGGCCCATGAATTATTATCTGTGAAATCAACGAAAATGTTGAAAAATGCCCTATTTCGCCATGTTGAATTAATCTGCTCCCTATTTCGAAAAAATTGAATGGGTTCTTCCCAGACCCATACCAGAAGTTTTGTGGTAATCTGTCCAGTCGTGTTTGTGTAATCTTGCTTACAAACTAACCAACCAACAAACAAATTGACAGAGGTGAAAACATAACCTCCTTGGTGCAGGTAAATATTGTTCACATTGCTTATCACAGTTTCTCAGACGCTTTCCCTCTGCATGCAGCTGCACCTTCGTCTCTTTGACCTGTGACCTGCAGTGTTGGAGCTCAGCGGAGAAGCTGAAGATGATCAGATCCACTGTGCAGGAACAACAGTACACATCTTCGGTGTACTCAGAGAGATCTGAGACATTCAACTTCTGTTGATGCTTGTGCTTGTGATGCTCAGGCAGTCCATCCACTTCTTACAACACTGATGATCTGTGTGTGTGACTCATGGATGAACAATTCATTAAACATCTATGATAACACTGCATGTCTGCCTTCCATGGAACTGCCTGTGTTAAAAAAGTGTTACTGCGGCTGTGTTTGTGTGGAATCTGGTGGGATCAGACGTCTGAATTAGGTTCTATGGATTCCTCCTGCATCACAAGAGGTGAGGGGCCCCGGAGCCTCTGTTTACACTGACAGCTAACTTTACTTGTTGGAAAGTCATTCAACTAGACACACAAAATGACACATTGTTTGAAGGTATTTTGTCTCTTTTCATTTATGTTTCTTGTTGCTTCTATGTTGGAGCATCTTTCAGGACCCTGGGCAATGACTGTATTCTCTAATGGCGGACACGTAGCCTATAAATTCTACTTCCAGTTATCATCACAGTACTCATTATTATAAAATCAGTAAACGTGTCCTTGTCAGGATCCTGTGGGAACGATGATGCGACGGTCTGATCCTCTCAAGTGTGCAGCATAGGTTGCCATGGTGACGTTCAGTATATCTGCTAAAACTGTGCAAGCTTTGTGTTACTAGTGAACCAGCATTAAGAGCAGAGAGTTGGATAATCCACTCATTTTCCTTGGTGGTACCTCATGGCGCAGACTCCTGCTGCAGAGCAGGTGAGCTGTGCAGAATGAAGAGTTGTCATCTACCCTGGTTACCAAGGTGATCATCTCTAGTCGTCGCTGACAGCAAACTTCTCTCTTACTTTCCCCAACATTAGGGAGTTCACTGAAGAGCTGTAATCATGTGATCTTCTATACAGCGTCTTGTTTTTTTGACAAACATATTCACGCAAACCAAAATGAAGTTTAATTTCCAAACACTTGGTAAATTCCTATAGTGCATTTCTAGTCCCACACACACATTCATACAGTGCATCCGTGTGCAGCACTTATTCTATCACACGTCACTCACACACTGGCGGCACAGTTGTCAGGGGCAGTTTGGGGATCAGTATCTTGCCCAAGGAAACTTAAGCACGCAGAATGATGGAGACTGAGATCAACCCGGTCCTAATGACTTGATGAGGTGGGTCATCTGGTAAATATTGTTTGCAACCCACCTTCCTTTTTTAGTAATAGCATCAGCACAGTAGAGATGTCATTTGTATCTTCTGCACCAGGTTCATTGTGCCTCCATCAGCAAGATGAGCTATGCTGCTGGAGTCTTGTAGCTGTAAAGATGAATCTGTCTTTTTATTCTGAAGGTGAATGTGATGCTGCTGTTTCTCACTGAACTGAACATGCTGTCATACAGAAATCTGAGATTAAAGAACCATTGATTTAAAAGTGTGACCACTACCACTTCGTTTTTAATTAACATAAAAATCTTAGACAGCTGTTGTATTTGAGCAAGTCCAAAAGTTTTCAGTTGTAAATAAGACCAAATGAGGGAAAACAGTCATATGAATAATAAAAAAAAAAAAAGTCATTACTATGTTATGTCATTTCCTGCTTTTCATTGTTTTCCAATTTCTTTCAGTGTTTTTTTTCTCCAAACCTTTGTTCATCTGTCTTGGTCAAACACTAGCTTTTGATTGGCTGTCTACCATTGGTTGTGTGACATATAACGTGTGTATTTCATTCTTTTATCTAATAACGAACACATGAGGTGTCCATGGCTTAGCGTGGGTGGAGAGAGGCCAAGCATCAGAGCTTCATCCTGACCACACACAAGGTCATATTAGTAGGAAGAAAAGCGGAGATCTGATGTTTGTTTGACTTTGGTGTGCAAAAGTATACTCTTTATTCTTATTATATATCCAACTTTATTTTGCCCCAACCCCTCCCCTCCACCCAGCCCCCACAACCGGTGGCATTCCCATGTCACCAGTTACTGTCACTGTTACAATAGCCAATCAGAGCTCACCTGCAGAAAGAAGGCAACCAAACAAAGAAGAGCAGAAAAAAGGGTTACTTTCAGTTTGTTTTTTCTTGTTAAATAGTAATAAATACATTGAGATGCAGTGGTTCTTACTTTATCCTTTTCTCTTAAGCAGAAGGGTTAAAAAGTTTTTTTTTTTATTTCTGTTTCTATTTCTTTTTATTTCTTTAATTGATCTGTGTTGGATCTTTAGCAGCAATCCGGACCAGTTGTCATGGTGATTAGCAGCACAGAGAGGAGGAGCTGTCTGGAGGAGAAACACAACAGGAGGAGGAGGAGATGAAGAAGAGAGCGGGGAGAAGAGGAGGATGAGGAGGAGAAGGAGATCCCTATGAGCACCAGCACGGCATCAGTGTCCCGTCACCTTCTCCTCCCTCCACCTCCCTCCCTCTCTCCGTACTCTGTGACAACCAGGCTGGGAGCGACAGAGGGAGGACACAAACTCAAAGAAAAAGTGAGTTTAACACAGACACGAGAGAGAATCCATGAGTCCTGAATCACACATATGTTGGTGTTTTCTACCTTTGAAACCAGCTTCTGTCTTCTTGATGCAGCAGTGTGTGTATACGTACATAATACATATATATATATACACACTGTATACATGTGTGTGTTTGTCTGTGTGTGTTAAGACTGCTCGTCTCTAAGAGCTGCAAATATAATTATGTCATAACTAACCGGTTTGAACATGAACATGTGCTCTCTGTCCACTTTACAGCCACCATGTGGAGTAAAATGGAAAAGCATGGCTCCTCTCTCTTTCCTCTTCATCCTCCTCCTCCTCTCCAGGCTTAAACAACAACCAAGTAGAACACACAACTCCTCAAACCCGAGAAAAATCAAATATTAAACAACAATAATAATATTAATAAAAACAAACTTGTCACAATCATTCCTTTCCAATTACAGTTGCAACAAAAGACAACAAACTAAAACAGGATAAAAGGAGAGTTTTCCCAGCATCCTCCTCCTCCTTCCTCCTCCTCCTCTCATGCAGTACAAACTGTCTCCTTCAGCACAAAGTTCACCTCTTTGTCTCTGAACTCTGGCTGTATGTGTGTAGTTGTAGTAGTTGTAGTTAAAATTGTATGGCTTTAGGGCATGGTTCAGGTTTTATCAAGAATTGGCTGGCCCCTCGTCTGAGTCCGGCCTCCCTCTGCCCCCCGCAGCGGGGTTATTGTTGTTGGAGGCAGGGTAGTAGTCCTCAGGGGTTGGGGCTTGTGGCCCTGGGGCGGTGGGGGCCGTCCGAGTCCGGAAGGCAGACAGTCCAATTGGCAGAGCGAGGGGCAGGGAGGCAGAGCCAAATTGAGAGGCCTCCATGGAAGACACCGCCCCCAGGTGGTGCAGCCCTAGGGACACGCCCACATCCATGCTGTCACTCATCTGGGGCGAGGATCCCTGCTGGCCCCCCCCTCCTCCGATGCCCGTCTGTCCGCCCTGCCGCAGGCCACGCCCACCGTTTCCGTGGTGGGAGTAAGTTGGGTGGGGATGGTGGGGCGCATCCAGGAAGTGGCGCTGGTGTTGCTGGGAGGCAGCCGGCTTGTGGAGCAGCAACTGGGTGTATGCTGGGTCCTGACCCCCACCTCCACCATCACTGCCTGGCCACATCCTCATCTGCTGCTGGGAGGGAGCCTGGTGGGGGAGAGTCGAGACAAAAACACAGAGATGAGACACATTTAGAGTCCAGTTTTGTTCCCGGTCCTGCTCTGACAGAGGAACTTAAAGAAGCTTCATGAGCAGGTCCAAATCACAGGTCAAGTTGGTGGAATGGGATTGGGATGTAAGATGACACTTGAAGAGGTGTTGTGTTAAACAGTGATGCAGTGCTGCTTATACCTGAGGGCTGGTCATCTCATAGTCTGAATGTGTAACAGCAGAGTTGTAGTAGCGGTTACTGTAGCGGTAGTTGCGGTTGTCATTGGAAGAACCACTGGAGCCACCTGTCGATAAAAGAGAGCAACATTAAACTCCTACTTGGCAGCTCTGACAGAAATTCATGAAATCATCTGATGTGACTTTTAAACACTCTTTGAAACATGGTTACGTGTGTGGATAAATCACAGATGCTTTTATTAGGATTCCTCTCGAGAGGGTTGTCATACCTGCTTCTTGTTTCACTTTGTCTGGACCAAAGGTAAAAAATCTTTGCAACTGCAGTACTGCCCTATTCTGACTTAAACTGACTTATTACAAACAGAACTGGCAGTAGAATAGTCTGACTGATGTGTGTTCCTGTTACTGATGTCAAAAGCTGTCCCTCAATTCAGCCGGTGCATCCTTCGGAGGTGGCGGCATTCAAGGCAGATTGTGTCACAGTGGCGCAACTAGATTAGAACTAGACTGTCCCATTTGAAAGGCTCCTCTAAATGCAGCCGACAAATGCATATTTCCACCTCTGAGAAACGAAGGCTCGAACAGGTGGACCCTTCCTGGCCCAACCTATCCCAGAATTCATTGCCCTTCAGTGATGAACCTTGTATGTATGTATCATCGTGTTCAACTTCAACGGCGGAACGAGCTGGGGATGCTGATTATTGAAGGCCTCTATAAACCAGACTGTCTCATTATGGTTCGGCCTTCACGGTCTAAACGGCCCACGAAGGAGGCGGTCTTCATGGGCCATGTGGACCACGTCCTCTGAAGGATGCAGCCCCTGAATTGAGACACAGCTTAAGTGAAGTCCAGCAGCACTTCACTGCAGCTTTACTCTTCCCCGCTGGTGTCACACTAAGATCTGTTTATAAAACAAGTCATCTTACTTCAAAACATGATGAAGGAAACCTTTTCAGTTCACCCACATGGCATTTGTCTAGAATCACAGGATCCTGGGGCTGGACACCATAACACCACGAATGAACTGCACAAGGGTTCAGTCCATTCAGGTGTAGACTGGCTGTTTGTAGTCTTCTACAGCAACAAGTAAGCTGACTCCCTCCTTGAGGTAAAGGGAATCCTCTCATTCTGAGGCACCGGTTTTCAGTGGTCAGCAGGCAGCAGCTGGGTATCTGCGTGTCTCTTCCCTTCTCAGCTACTTCACTGGACTAACACAGTTGGAGGAGACCTATTTCCCTCCATTTTCCCTTTTCATAGCACCCAGGACACTTAAAGAGCCCAACTCCTTTCTTGCTCCTTAGCGGGTTAATTAATAATACTAAAATCCAGGACAACTCGTTCTTTACCAAGATTTATCTTCTCTACTGAGTAGGACAACTGAGATAAAGGATAGCCGGGTGAGAAACTGCAGAGGGAGGATTCAAGAGTGTGTGGAGCAGGTGGTGTGTATTTTACCAGAGCTAGAAACAGAGCTAGTAGTGGAGGTTGAATGGGAGTGGTCCATGGCAGGAGAGGTGGATGTAGATGAACTGGTGTTGGTTCCTTCATCTGTCGTCTTCTTGAAGAAATTGTGCTGCAGGGCGTAGAATGGCGTGATACGGCTTTTAGGGTCGTAGTCCAACATACGCAGGATCAGGTCTGGAAGAGGACAAAACATGACCACGATGAGGATAATATTTTGTAGTAGCTACAAGGAAACAGGAGGGAGCTGGATTGCTGCCTCACCTACTGACCACCACCCCCATGTTAGCCAAACATTTCTTGCATTGGTGCACAAACAATAATCCATGTGGACTGTTTTGACTCTCCCGGATAAAGTGGACAGTTGTTGTTAGTAGTTTCAACACAAACACTGAGCTAGAAATTTCATTCAAACGTGGACATGTGCAGCTTCTTGAGGAGACGTGTGCTTCTGCGTGAACATAGTATAAGTCAACTTGCTAAGCTCCTGCTAACACTCATACTGCAACAGTTCAAATTACTGGACACTCACTTTCTAGATGAGGTGTAACCTTCCCTGTCCGTTTACACTCTTATTCATTTACATGGACAGCAAGCTTGCGACTATTGACCTTATTCTGAATAAGACATTAATTTTATTATGATGTCAACATGAGTTGCTAATAGAATAATCTATTCATATACCTATTTACAAATTACAGATTATGACTCACATCAACGTTATTATCCTACTTCTTAACACTCAAAACCAGGACATGCGTCGTCAAGCAGTGGATAATGTATGCTGTTGTAACAAAATAGTGTGTAAACTTTAATAGGGTTATTATTTGGATGTCCATGTAAACGTGACTCACGACACCTCTTAAGTGACTGTGTGTGAATGTAGTTGAATTCACCAAAATAAATTATACTACAGGCAGTTCCTCCCCAACTTCCATTTTTGAATTTTTACTACTCTCTGTTGTGTGAGGAGATTCTCCGTCTTCCAGGTCATGTTTAGCAAAGAGAGGTTGAATCAAGGGCAACTGCATTTGGTTGTAAAATACATGAACTCTTTTTACTTCTACTTTTAATTCTTCACTTTTGGAAATGATCTTTTTGTCCCCACTGCAAATAGAAAAGAGGTTGATGGCTGTAACGCAGCCTGCCAACAGCAAGTTCTTTTAAATGTCTGTCATGTGCATGGATGTTTAAGTCCAGATATTCCTTTCATTGTCATTTGTATTGGAATGTATAAGTGACATGTTGGCTGTATTGACTAATCAACATTAAAACATCTGGAAAATATAAATATGCTCTAATAATTTTTGGTCATCTAATCCAGTGTCCTCCACACTACCGCTGGTTTACCTTTAAACTTCAGGTAGTCACAGGGGGCGTGTCCTGGCTCCCCTGCCCTTCTGCCTCCTGGGCCCCCAGTCTCCACACCCAAAATCTCATGGAGACGCCGCGTGGCTGGGGGCTTATACTCCTGGAAAACACACAAATATTTCAGTACAGTCAAACATGAACTCAGGATCCTCCATTAAATCAAACAGAATAGACAAGTGGTGCAGGACTTGCTGCTCTAAAACACACACAAGTGCACTTCAACATTTCCTGCACAGCCATCTATACTGTTTGACGAGTCATTGATTTCCTTCAGGAGAAAACAGTTCCCACTGAAAACTATGATCTACATCTTGTAGAGGTGGCTCTAATAAAGTATTTACATCTGGGATTTAAAGTCTTTAGTAACATTTGAGTGCTTTCACAAGAACTTTTCACTCTCACTTGGACTTGGCATTGCAGCCCTATTCAGCTGGAGCAGACACTAAGTCCACAACTACTTCAGGCATGCTCATGCACACCACCAGTGTTTCTGCATTTTAAAAGTGTAACTGTTCGGTCGGCTGTTTACAATTACGTAAAAAACGAAAAATGGAAACGGGACTGAAATCCAATACCTTCTTGATGTCCTTGTTCTTCTTCACTGTCCACAGACCATCTGAGAGCTTGTCAAAATACTTCCTGGCTTTAGGAGCTGCATCTAGCATGTGGCTGGGTGGGACCCCCAGAACCTCCACAATCTTATTCATCTGGTCAACCTACACGCACACAAACAGACACAATTAGTATTTGTATTGTGTACATTCAGAACATGTGGATTATGGTGGTGACATACTGCAACACACATATTCAGCATCCTGAATACATATTCACAAATTATTAAGTCTTGGGAAACAATCTAAACCAACAAGGAAAATAATCTGTATTGTTTAAATATAATATATATAACAGTTGCTAATGGGAAAACACATAACCCACTTCTTCACTTCCTGTACAAGCAAACTACAGCCTGAGAACATGTTGAATCACATGTTAACATGGATAATACTGAGTCATCTCCAGCCTGACTCATGCTTTATAGCAATGTTACTTTTACCTCATTGGAGCCACTGAAGAGAGGCTCTCCTGTGTGCATCTCCACCAGGATGCATCCCAGAGACCACATGTCGATGGCCAGGTCATACGGCATTCCCAACAGAACCTCAGGAGAGCGGTAGAACCTGCTCTGGATGTACTGATAGATCTAGGAGCAGGGCGAGAGAGGAGGGGCAGGAGATTAGGGACAAAGCACTAACTTATCTGTTCATCTGCACACTGTCAGTTAATCGTTTATTTGTTTTGTCTATAAGATAGCAGATACATGTAAAAAATACCTGCCATGTCTCCCATGGCCCAAAATATCAGGGTGTGTTGTTTTTTCTTATTTAAAGTTTAAACTCAAATGAATTCACTTCACTATAATGTACAACAACGAAAAGCATCAGATCCTGATGTGAGCAAATGTTTAGTGTTTTTGCTTAACAATTATTGCACAATTTGATTCATGTTCTGAATAGTTGCCGACTCATTTTCTGTTAATCGACTAAAGAAGAGGTAACATCCAGTAGATTCAGATCAATTCACCTCCAACTTATTTCCTCCTACTTGTTGCAACTAGAACTGTACTGTAACTACGAAATGTGCATGATATCGTACATTTATTCACCTAGCATCAAAACCACAATGACGAAATGTTAAATAGTATTTGACAGTCATAGGAAGGTGTGCGTATGTGTATGTGCGTGAATTCACCCTCTGTCCGAGCTGGCAGGAGGATCCAAAGTCGACTATCTTGATGGCAGATCTCTTGGGGTTACACAGCAGGATGTTCTCCGGTTTCAGGTCGCAGTGAATGATTGACAGCTCCGGAGTGGCCAGGAATAATAATGCTGCACCCAAAAACAGACATTTCTCTTATTTTCCTCATTAGGACCACCGTGTTTACACTGTTTAATGCGACTGGAAACAACTTATTGTATCAGTGGGTGTAAACAATACTTATAACCTGACCTCTTTTGATATGATATATATATATATATATATATATATATACATACAGTATATATATATATGAATACAATATTTTGAATTGTAGCTGCAATAAACCTTAATTTATTGACATAAGTAATGAAAACCCACATGGAATGGGAACAGGTAACTGTCAATCTTCTTTCATCATACTGATATAGTGAGGTTCAAATCTCTGACATCATTTTGCCATTAAAGTGAATGAGAAAGTGCTCTCAGATCCCACTGTATAATTAATTACAAATATTTTTCCTCTGTCTTACTGAATGGCATCTGACCTACAATATTTTCCTGTGCTGTTGTGATTATGTATTAAAACTGTAATTTTTCTTTTTGCCACTTGGGGGCAGAACTCAACAACAAACTAAAAAAAAAAACACCATGAGCCTCATGTCGGTGTTTCCATGCTCCCACCTGTACAGAGCTGCTGTGCAAATTTCCTGGTGAGGTTGAGGGAGACTCCTCTGAAGTTGGTGTTCCTCAGCAGATCGTACAGGTTGTAGCTCAGCAGCTCAAACACCAAACAGAGATGGTTCCTAAACATAAAGTGACGCTTCAGGTGGACTGCACACGCACGCACACACACACACAAACACACACACACACAGGCACACGCACACACAGGGACAAGATGACAGACAGACACAGACAGATGGGAAAAAAGAAGGAAGGTTAACATAAACACTGACGGAGAGAACTGGACATCAACATTAAAATGATCTCTATCAATCTTCCGGCTTTTGGATGCACAGCAAGTCACATTTTATCAGATTTCACATTAAGGAAGAAATAAAGAGTTGTTAAATGAGTTCTTGGTTAAGTCATTAATCGAGACTTGCCGTTACTGACTCAAACCAATATATTAGTGTGGTCATGTATGTGTAAGTTTGACAGAAAATCATTTTAAAGCCAACTTGAGCTGCATTACTTTTATTTTTTCAGAACAAAAGAAACCCTTGCTAGCTTCTTCTGGAGCTTTCAGCAAATTCTCAGTCTTTATCAGTGGATGAAGTTCAGTCCAGTTGCACAGTTCAGCTCACTTATCATTGATTGAGTGAAGAAGTATGTTGATGACAACTATTGTCTCCATGGCAACAGAGCAAATTCCATCGCTGATGAAGACTGTGACATTAGTCATCAACAGTAAGTGGACCTTGAGTTACGATTCTTATTTGGACAAATGTCTGTCTCAACACTAAGATTGAACTTTGACACTTTTTTTACTTCATAGGCTGTGTATTATACAACAAGTTTCACAGAGTTAAATATCAGAAGTCATGATGGGAGTTGTCTTCATTTTCTCCAGACAAGGTTTTTGTTTCCATAATGAATCTGTGATGAATCTCAGAGTGATGGTGATAAATATAGGTGACATATTTTACTGCATATTGTAGATCTGTCCACACAGAGCCACTCACAGTATTGGGCTTTTATTTTTGAAGCTCTTTAAGACCGACTCATGAAGCGTGTGCAGTGTAAAACACATGAAAAAGGACTGAGGACATGTTTAGTTAGGAGCGAGCCCTAACACCACCTGTGTAGACAACCCATTATACATCTCCCTTTTTATTGAGGACCCCCATCGAAATTAACTCCAAACTTTATTTTTGAGCTCGACAATTTCAATGTATTTTTGGACTGGCAGTTTGCAGTTTCCTAATGTCTATTGAAGAATGATAATAGTGTGATGTGACTGTCAGTGATACTCTGTCAGAGTCATGTGGATTGACACATTTATAGAAACAGAAGTGCATCTGTGACAGACATCTAATAACACTTCACAGATGCTTCATGCCTTGCAGCTCATGTGCTGCCAGAATGAGTGGGACTACAATACATGTAGTATGAGCACAAAGCAAAACATTTTATTTTCTTTAAATTTAATTCAAACCCCAGTGTGAACACATGTATATGCAGACAACCAGTGTAGTGCAACCAGAGGGTCACCTGCACCCACCTCACTGTAATGTGTGTTGGAGTCTTGTTCATCTTACCTATGTAATATTTCATCTCAGTGTCATGCTTGTTCATGAGCTCCAGCAGGCGCAGTTCAATCTGTGCCTGGTTTAGAAATGCCTTTTTGTTCTTAATGATCTTTATGGCAACCCATTCCTGCTCATGGTGGTCATAGGCCTTCACCACCTGTAGACAGACATCAACAGCAGTTTACATCACGTCATGATACAAACATATACTCGCAGTTTTTCATTTTCTTCATGTGACAAGAAATTAGTCTGGTGTCAGAATGCTTGTTGGACTTTGGAATGTAAATAACGTATTAAGATAGTCCATTCATACATTTCTGATTATTCAGATGAAAAAACGGGCACACAAGTTATTTGAGGGGCTGCCTGTATCTCCGGGGGGGGGGGGTATTTCTCTAGCTCTGACCCTCTCAGACAGAAACAAAGCTCATATATGAAGTGAACAGTTCCTGTTCCTTTGTCGTCCATACCTGTCCGAAGGAGCCCTTCCCGATCAGCGAGTCTATCTCATAGCGGTCCAGCCACTTCTCTCCATTTTTCACAATATAGTCATAGTTGTCGTCATCATAGCCATCGTTGTAGACTTTTCTCTCCTTCTTGGTGCTGCTGTCCTCTGGGGGGACCTGCTGGGCCCGCCGCTTCTTCTTAGTATAGTACACCTGTGGATCAAAGCACAGAACAAGTTCACAGCACAGAAAACTAAAACATCTTTATACAATTAAGTCTAATTAGTTACTTAACTTGTTCTTCTAATTGTAGTGCGGGTTAGCACTCCATTCTCTCAATACAGAGTATGGTAATATTTTGGAACATTTGTAAATGTAAATTCCTTATCAAAATGTGTAACATTTGTTTTTGTAGTCTCTCTCAGCTGAGCCTTCAGACATTCACAGATGTTGTGACACGTTCACTGTCACACGTGTGGCCATTGCAGCTGTTAGTCCCTGGTGTAAAGCAGAGTCTCCTTATGTTCACACCAGTGGCCACTCATGCACAGGTTCAGTGGTCACCTTACACACACCTCTGCCGCCATGAGGATGTTTGGAGCATTTTTTGAACATCACACATTCTTTCAAATAAATGCAATGCTTTATTACCTTGATAAAATATTAAATACACTAGTTGTATGATAAGGTTATGACATGAGCTACACGGATATTACTCTCTTCTAAAATTTCTTCAATGGACCAACTTAAGTGTCCAAAGTCATGGTCCTCTTGGACCATCATTTCTAAGATCTCCCCCAGCCAATAACAGTTACATAGAACCCTGACAGAAGCATGGACACTTTGTGTTGAAAAGCACCTTCAGGTCTGTTTGGTTCAGTTGTTCCCCAACCATAAACCCCCTGGTGGTGGTGAAAAAGTAATTCAAACAAATAAAGACAAATGACAACACATAAAATGGTGTGTGTGTGTGTTACCTCATTGATGTGCTTGTAAGTTTTGATGAGGTCAACAGAGAGTTTCCTCAGTGGGGCGCTGGCAGGGTCTCTGAAACTAGGGGGGATCCTCCGCTGGAGTATGGTCATATCAGACAGCACCTACAGAGAACAGCAACATTTCCATTAGTGACGATTTATTAATACTTACATTTGTTTATGACAATCAATTCCAACTAACGTTAGCACCAGAGTGTGTGCCACATTGTAAAAGACAAAAACAAATACCTCTCAACATTTAAATCAGATACCAAAGACATACATACTGTTTAACATGGGCTAATATTAATTTAGTAATCAATATTCCACCTCCTTTCATGAAGAATGCAAATGAAAATTCTTACTCCATTAATCAACTAGTTGTTGTAACTGCTTTACGGTTATTTTTAACACATGACATTATTACTGCGGTGTCTATTTAAATTACGATATAACATTTGTCTAACACCATCTCTTTATTAAGGCAACATTTTTCTGTAACATCAAATTTTTTCCAGGAAAGTTAAATCATGTGCTGTTGACTATATATTTACAACAAGTACAAGTATTTTAGTGTAATGTCCCTTTTTTAATTGTTTGGTTATTTTAATCAATCATGTGCAATGTGTATCAGTCTTCACTGTACCTCATTGTTATCTGCTGCCTGTCATTCATGTGCTGCCCATCTTTTGGTTACACTAAAGGATGTGGAGGTTGATTTAAATTCCCAGTCTGACCATAGCCAAAGTGAAGATGCTGGCTTGTGTTGTCGGCTGATGGCCAACTTAACTGAGCATACACAAACACGGAAATTCCTCTAATTTAGCTGTGTTTATCAAATTTACTTCAATCTGCTCCACTGGTGTGAGGACGCAGCTTCGTTCTTTCAGGAGGTGAGTTTAGGCTGCAGAGGCACGGATGCAGGACAAATACAAAGAGCTGAGGTGTTGTTTGTATTTGTGGTACACAGGCAGTGTGCGGTAAACAAAAAGAGGTAAGAAGAAGCAACCTTGTTGGAGTCAAAAGCTATTCTTGACTCAACCCAAACAACTTGAAAACAGTTCTTGCACCTCCCACAGCAACCTGGAAACCCAGTTATGAACCTTTTCCAAATCCACGGATGACATGTGATAAACAAATTCCCATGACCTGTGGATTATGTTTGAGAGGATAAAAAGTTGCTCTGTAAGTTCTCTGCAGCCTTACTCTTCCTGGATCTGAGTTGCTTTTCTCCTGAACTATGCAACAGCAGCTTTCCCAGGCAGAGGTGGAACTCCTTAATAGAAAAGACACACCTCTGCCATAAGCATTTCAGAACAGCACAGATGGGACCTGGACCTCGTTAGCAAAGCTAGTTGTCTTGCTACGGTGCCCTTGAGCCTATAACCTATTGGATGGCAGCAGTCTGTGGTGTAAAGGCTGGTAGGACTGGACATGGATTGGAGCCACTGCAGCTATAGTGCACTTTGCTGCTGCCGATTCAAACTACAGAACACTGGCGTTGCCTGAGGCGACTGCTCACTGCCTGAAAGCACCATAAGTATTTCCATGTAGAGGGACATGGTGTGGGTGGGGCATTTGCATACTGATGTTGGCCCTGATTACCATGGCAATCAACAACACTTGTGACTTCTAACTTCAAAGCATTTGTATAATGCGTGCATTTTCTAATTCATATCCACAGAAAAAAATGAATGAGGATAGAATACCTCAAACGATAGCGAGCACAAATCTAGTAAACAGAAATGAAATGCTAACTTTATTCAACTTTTGATCTCAGTCTTGCTGCTCAGATCTTCAGGCTGTATTGGTGGGACAAAATATCAATACAGCAATATATCTTACTCCTGACTCATGAGATATTTAGTTATTTTGATATACAGTTTGGACTTTTGCCAGTTTATGGATATTTTACATTATAATGATGGAACATGTGGGTATTGACAAGTTACAGTTTGTTTGTTTAAGGCATTAGACACTAACATAAGACTGCACTTTACATCTTTAGGGGCATTTTGTATTCTTCAGTTAGATATCACGATGTATCATTATATGATTGTCCTGCAATATATAAATTATTGCAGAATCGCTGTATCGCGATATCATCGTTATAATCATATCGTATCATGAGTTACCCTGCGATGACCACCCCTAGTTTATAGATACTTAACTGTGGAAAAGGTCTGGATCAGGATTATCTTTTTACAGTGTATATTGTATTATTTATGTATCTTTCGCCCAGTGATCTGAAGAAGCCATTAGTACAAGCATACTTACTTTTCATAGAACAATGAACAATGAAAATTCATCAAGTCACAATGGGTGTGCCTTTACTGTCATGGACCAACCTTGGCTCAATTACTACATGTGGGTTAGGATGCAGCGGAGTTTACAGTAACTATAGATTTAAACTATATGGTCTTATCGAAATTTACACTTTTGGCTACACAGTAATGTGGTGTTGTTAAACTTTACTTTTCTAATGAGATAAGAAATCTATACCAACAACAGGTGAACAACACATCAGTTCCTGTGCCAAAGCTGTGTGTGTGTGTGTGTGTGTGTGTGTGTGTGTGTGTGTGTGTGTGTTACCTGCTGCTGCTCGGCCATGGAGTGGATGGAGCTGAAGGTGGGGTGTGTATGTGTGTGCTGGCTGGTCATGGCTGGCTCAGCGAGGGAGAAGCCCTGGGCAGTGGAGGAGGAGGAGGAGGAGGAGGAGGAGGAGGAGGAGGTGGGCGGACATCCTGAGCTGCTTACACCTGAGAAGAGAGAGAGGGAGAGGGAGGGAGAGAGAGAGAGAGAGAGAGAGATGATCAGAGAGGGAATCTCCAACATTTTAATCCTGCTCTCTGCCTCCATCTTTGGTACAACGCACCTACTGCTTATCAGCTTTTGCGCCATAATTGAACAGAAACCAAACGTCCATCACAACACAATCAAATAAATTGATTATTGCTTTCTATATTGCCCATATATATTGTACAAAATACACTACACATATCCAAGTGCAGAAAATGGACAAGTGCAAAGATGCAGCAGAGGACTTTCAGATTTGCACGCTTATTTCAAGCTAGATCCCAACTGATGCTTGATTTTTGAGGATGATAAAAATGTTAATATTTCTTTTACTTAAACCACCTGTTAACAATGTATCCAGTTTTTAATCTTCAAAACAACATGAATAAGTCTGATAAACACCCTTAAATCTGATCATTGAAGAGCTGATATGTACTGACTATGGTGTCTACCTGTCAGTGCTCTCTACTTAAGTACTGGTAAGTCAATAACAGACAAACTTATCTTGGAGTTAAACAAACATTGGTTAAATTCACAAATCAGCAAATTAATCTTGAAATGTTTCTGGGTTGTTCCTTAAGTCTTTACCCTCACATTGAAGAGACAGCAGGATCAGATGGAGGATTTACTGACTTGCCAGGTTTGTACAAGTAAAAATCTATACTCACACTTCCATTAACAGTGGGGAACTATACAAAGCTGCAGTCCACAAACCTCTCTGCTCTTTTACGCAACTAACTTCCCTCCGACTTAACTGCATTTATTTAATTAATTATTACGGACACCATTTACTTACAAAGATCTTTGACAGCTGACAATCTCTTCATGTTGACAGTACAGTTGTCTTTTAACACGCAGTTCACATTCAACTGGATTAAAAGGCTAAACTAAAAAACAATCTACTCTTGGCTATGCTTTAGTGTTTTAAAATGTTGTCTGGTGTGTGTTACTTCTGTTGTGGGCTACTAACATGAACATTACATTTCAGCAATCTTGTCACATAATGGACTCAAACTAAGACTCATCATTTAATAATAAAACTGCAACCTGCATTAAACGTTTTGCTTTGCAAATGTGGAGGGCCAGTTCAACGTGCTCCATCAGCTGCTACCATGGGCCAACAGTGTGTGGAGCAAACCATGAGGGACACACTCAAAAAGATAGTTTGGTGGTTGGCTTGATAATTCCACACTTTCTATAGCCAATCAGAGCCAGAGTTTGGAATAAGTTGGTCTTAAACCTCTGTGAAAGACTGAAAATATCCACAGGTGAACTTACTGTCAAATAGTTTATGTCTAAATGGTTCAGTTATTGTGATAAAACAGACTTCTGTATGGCAAAGACACATCGAATATATATACACACACTGGTGCAGAATATATAATGTGGCAAATAAAGTATGAGAACCCTTGGAATAACCTGCATGTTTACTGTATATGTAAATTAGTTTTGAGTGTGATCAGATGTTCATCTAAGTTCCAATTTTAAACATACACATTATCTATTTTATCTATTTCCAAACCTCACTGTGTTGTTCTGGTCCTTGTCTTGTATATATCATTGATACATTCACAGTGCCTGTTGGACAACGTCTGTGAATGGCTTGGGCCAATGACATCAACCAAAGCTCAGTGGAGTTGGGAGTCAGAAAACCTGGAGTCCAGTCAATGAAAGCAGACTGAGGTTGTGTGTTAGAGCAACTCTAACCAATGGGAAAAAAACACTGAAACATTTTGAGTTTGTTGTTTTGTTGAGAAATAGGAAAGAGATCTCAGAAGAGATAGGGCGAAGATTGGTTGACTTGAATTAAGTTGGAAAAGATTACAGATTACTAGAAGTGTTTGTCCAGCAAAGATGACTCCAAAGGCACAAAGCAGAATGATCAGTGAAGTACAGAAGAAGCTCAGGGTAACAGCTAAAGGTTTAAAGGAATCACTTTAGAGCTGGTTTGACATCTCTGTTCATGAGTCAACCACACACGCCATGGAGCAGGACACAGCAGAGGAAGCTGCTCCTCTCTAAAAACCATCAGTGCACCTAAAGTTTGTAAAATAGGAGCTTGACTCTCCACAAAGCGACTGTGTAAATGTGTTGTGCACTGATGAAGCTGAGGGGGTTGTTTGAGAAGAAAATGCAGCACTATGTATAAAGTAAGAGTGGAAGAGCAGACGAACATCAAACATTACAATGGTGAAGTACAATGGAGGGAACATCATGATGTCTGGATTTGCTACCTCTGCCTGGACAGCTCAGCATCATCGAGGAGAAAATACATTAACACAAGATGTTGATGCAGAGGCAAATGCAAATACCAAAGTGAATCTACAACAGAACAACCTCGGCCAAGGAAAATCCTCCTGTTGGGAGTCAAGAGTCTAGACCTTACTCCAACAGAGATGCAGATGTTCACACCAGACATGCCAACAACAAGCCTGGGCTGGAGCAGCTCTGTAAGGAGAATGGTCCAAAACTACTCCTGAACGCAGATCGGAGGAGCTTGTCTGAAGTTACTGAAACCAAGGGTCCAAGGGTCACCAGTGCTCAGTTCTGTAGACTAACAGGCTAGTTTCCAAAAGAGCCCGACTCAGACAAAAACAAAAGAGCAAGCAGACATTACTCTTCCCTTTCCTCCTAGGAGAACCTAAAAATGTGTACGTGCAAATGAATCACTGTTGACAGCTGTTTCACTCTCACTTAAATGACTGCAAAGCTCCATTTTAGTTAACAATGGGTTTTCCTCAGCTTGATAGGCACAGTAATGAAAGAAAGCTGTAGCATAAGGAGAGATGTGAACAATACTGTTTTGTTGCATGTAAGAAACAAATGACTGGGTTTGTATAAATGCAACATCAGCATCCATGTTGTGAAGAATTATGTAAAATAGATGTAGAGTTGTCATATCAGTATTAAATCTATATATGTATGTCTATGGCTTTCATTGTGAAGTAGGAAAGCAGGAAAAATAGCAGTGCAATAGTAAAAAGAGCAAGAGAAGAACACATCAGAAAACAGTAAAGCAGTTTTCTCAAAGTAAGAACAAAAAGTACAAACTTGACTCCAAACCACAGAGATTCAGGTGCAAGCTGCGATACTGAGATGTGACCAACAGCCAGCTTTCTATCCATTCCCTTGCATAACCACAGATGAGGAGCCCGTCAGTTTAGTGCAAGAAACAGCTTGGTTTAGGAATCCAGTGTGGACTGGCCCTGATACCAAGCACGTTGACAATATTGAGGTCGGAGCAGCTAAAGCAGGCTATACAGTGCCTTTGGGAAAAGGCTATTAGATGGACAACCTTAGATTTACATATGTAGGTTTATATGAACAAAACCCAGTTAGTAATGCAGAGCTCCTGCCCTCTGTGAGCGGTGCCACTGCTCTCTGTACTCGTCAAAGTAAGAGAGATTTCAGGGGGGCCAAATTAGGTCTATTTTTATGCTAGTAAAACATAATTCAGGGCAGACACTCTCAGTGAAGATGTAAGAATAACCTTTGTAATTATAGGTTCCTCACCACGATTATCTTCCATACATGGTGTAGACAGCTCTATTCAGCACTTTACATATTTTTCCAAATGGCTCCCTGAGATTCTAAATAGAGCTCTGTGGCTAAATGAGGATCTGTTTGAGAACAGCTTTGAACCTCTGTGTTCCACTGCATGTTTGTACTTTGTTCTGTTGTGTGATGAGGTAGAGAAAGTAATCCAATCACAGTCACTAGGACTGTTGTGGTGCTCTGGGTCCTGGCCTGCTTACAGACATGACACTGCTGGAGAGGGAGAATATCTGCCTAGTACTGAGAAATCTGCACCGTCTCTTTAAGAGACCGAGAGGCACTCACAGCACTTCCTCAATCTGGCATCCCCCTTCTTGTGCTGCCATTGGTTGGGGCCCCCTCTTTCTCTGTCAGCTGATTCGCTGTTGGTATCTAAGGGCTGGCTGGCCAGCACTCTATAAATAAACCCAGTGCTGTCTCAGCAACCACCCTACAATACTCATTAGCTACTTCTCTCTCTCCTCTTCCGCCTCTCTCCTGCTAAGCAAGTAGCTTCCAATAGCAGGCCTGGCTCTCAGCAGCAGTCTGACATACTCTCCCCTAGCAACCCAACCCACCCTACCAGCCGTGTTCTCCTCCCCCTTTCCTTCATCATCCTTCCTGCTTTCTGAAAAACCTCTCTACATCTGATTCTGCTCCTCTTTATCCATCTATCATTCATACATTGCTCCATTCTTCACTCCTATCTTCCCTCCTTCATGACTTGCCTTCAATGACTGCTCAATAGGTCTCCACAAGAGACATCTTTTCTTTTCCTGCAGACTGTTTCATCTCGTAATCAGTGTTGTGTTGATGCACAATGATGTAACAATATTAAGGGCAATAGTGAGGAGTCACTCCAGGCAGCACATCCACACACAATACAATCAGAATCTAACACTTTCTGCTCACAAGTTCTTAGATAATGAAATACATCTGTGAAACAACAGTTGTGCAACACAGCCTTGAGGAATGGTCTCTTCACCACCAGCGTGTTCTAGGGTTGGGGAAATAAATCCGGTACCAACCATTTACCGGTTTCTACACGGGCAATACCTACCTTACTGAATCACAACGCAGATTTCGGTACCTCATTTCGTTGCCTCGGTTATGTACTGAAATATTCGCACTGCTTACAGGCAACATAAACTTCACCGCATGTGTCTCGTTAACATTATACTTAACTCTGGTGGCAACACACTCTCTACATAGCTCTGGCACCATGTAACGATAGCCTAGTAGCTACCTCAAACTCGAGTCGACCCGATAACAAATTGCCAAAAGTTACACGGTCGTATTTCACGCAAAACGATTCCAAATCCAGAATGTGCAGCAAATATCTGAGCAATACCCAAGAACGGGAAACTGGTAGCTGCTGCTGCTGCTGCTGTCCGGTACCGGGAGTTTGTAGAACTGGTGGTGGTTTGCACCTTGTTGTTCGCAATCCGCCAGTAAACCGAGAAGTAGGAAGGGAGGGACACAACTAACATAATGACGCATTTTGCATCACACGGGATACATTTTAAAGCTGAGGGACACACATGTGTGTGCGTCCTTTGCCCGACCATGTGGAGACAATTGATGATCATTTTGGATCTGTAATAAGCACTGCAACTGCTTTTTAGTGTTCAATTATTGTAGTTGGGTTAGGTTGTATTCATTCTATAATTTTGTTATGTGCATTTGTTAAGAGTTTGCACTTATTTATATTAGTATATTTAACTTAAGTATAACTATACTACAGTTAATATGTTAAATTTCATCTTAAAAATTTGCCATAGCAATAAAAATGCTCCTACACCTTATATACGTTTTGTGCTTTTTTTTATAAGAAAAGTATAGGTTCTGGCTAAATTTAGGCACTGGAACTGTTTTAAAAGTATCGATTTAGCACCAGTTTCTCAACGATATCCTACCCTAGCGTGTGCCCACAAATCTGTTTAAACCACAACTAGTCAAGACCATTAACATTGAACCAGAGACAAAGAGTCCAAATAATTTTGGAGATGGAGGTCAACAGAACCAAACATTGTTAACTGAGAATATAATAGCATACAGTATATGCTGAAGTCAAGCATTTGAATAAAAGTGAAAACTAAGTTATAACAAGCTAAATGTAATATATTCTTAAATATTCCTGATGTCATGGTGTTGTATTTACATCCTGCCAAGTCTCAGCTACTTTCAACTTCCTGTGCTCACATATACAGTACAATACACATAGATTCCCAATGAAACTGTGAAACATTTACACTGTTTTCTGTGTCTGACAACAGAAACAGTATAAAACAGTGACTGAAACATGGCCCATTAAGACGACATGTTACTCAGCAGTCATTGCTCTGCTCTGCCAAAATCCTGATCTATAACAGCAGCATTGTCAGAAATCCCCAGACACATAAGTTAAAGAAACATCTGTGCTGTGATTTCAGCTGTATTTACATGTACTCTGATCAGTCCGGGAGAAAGTTATGAGCTTGTTTAGCGTCATGTCACCTGCTGTGTGGTCAGTTGAATGAGACAAAGAGAGAGATATACCCATGAAGGTGAAGACTGACATCGCGCTCCCACAACAATACTGCTGACTGTCTTCTACAAAAAGTAGTTAAGGTTTGTACAAAAAGGCCAGAGATTTGGGTGCTTTTTTAAAGTTCTTTAAAGGTTGTCTAAAAAGTTAGTAAATCTAGAGACAAATGTGCTTAGATGGAAACACTAACTGTAAACAACCCCCAAATGCTCATTTTGAATGAGAAACAGCCAATGAGGAAACACTCGCCCACCTGTCTAATGGGGCAACCTGATGACTCAGTCAGTCTGTCTGTCTGTCCGACAGTTGCTGGCCTCTCTGTTACTGCCAGCCCAAAAACAACATACATCTAAGACAGATGGAAACTGGACTGAACTGCTTCATCCCCAGTTTGAACCCTATGAACTCAACTTCCACTCTGGACCTTAGACTATATAAAAAGATGTAAGACATCACAGCTCACCAAAAGTGAAGCCCAAACTTCACGATCACCCAATGGTGGCTGGGAGCAGGTCAAGTCATGAATCCCTCCCCCTCCATGTTAGTTGATAGGACACGGGCCAAACCTTTAATTTTAATTACTTACTTGATGCTTTAGGAACGGATGAAATGTCATGATTGAGAGCTGAGACCTACACGATTGATGAAGCGCATGTAACGGAGGTCACAATGCATCTGTGTGAGTTGAAAACATTTCAAATTTACCCATGAATGTGCAACATCCTCTTTAAAGAAGAAGTTTGACTGAATCAGTATCTGAGCAGTCAAACACCATTAGGTAACAGCTAATACCTGCAGAGTTGGCAGTTTGTGTTTAACATGGTAATATACATAAAAACATAGATGTACACACTCAAGTAATTGAAGAACTGCACAATATTCGTCTATATCCGCAGCGTTACACATCCAATGCAGGTAACATCAGGAACAAGATTAAATTGTGGTGGTGGTGAGGAAAGATTTCTAATCCACAGGTTTACTTTAAGTACATGTATCAGTGTATTGGAGCCGGAGCATTCTGTTGGTACTAACATTAATATTTATATACACATACTGTACATATACAATGCCATACCAAAAACTGTTAGATATGTGTTAAGTTAAGGGTTCCACTCTCAGCCTACCAGCAGGCAGTGTTCTTAAATAACTTTAAAGTCCCAACAAACAGAAGAAATGACACCATCTCCTTTGCACAGCTGAAACTGCTGAAACTGGTGAGTCGCTCTAATGATGTTTAAATGTCAATACCCCTGAAGTAATTTCGCTTCCTGGTAGCAATGCCAGTTCACCTGAGTCAGGCCATTGCCAACCTGCATCCAAGCCAGGTGGAGGAGGAGGAGGATTTGCTGATGTATGCTGGCCTATTCAAAGAGACCCCCCTAACCAGGTGTGTCGGCATGGGAGGGGCATTACAGCAGTGCAGGGCACTTTCACAATAATGTGGTGAGTGTTTAAACCTGGTTGAAATGTGTAGACAGCACCTGAACTTATTAAAGCTTCATTGCTCAGAACGTAGAATATGGTGCTATATGCTAGATCACAAAACAATTATTCAAATGTAACTTATCCAAAAACAGCAGACAATGTCAACAAAATATGTTGAAATGTTTCTTTTTCTTTGTCCAACAAAATGACAACATCAGGAAAACATACGATTAATTACCTATTGACTAACCTATGTGCTGATACCAATATATGTATGGTACTGGCGGACAACATCAGACTTTGATACACATTCAGTTTATTAGGCACATCTAGCTAAGAACAATGCTGCCTTATAAAATAATATTTAACATACAATAAAACTTCATTTAATGTTTTGTTTAAAATAGTTTGAGGTTGTGAATTCAACTTCACAGACTATGTGGAGGATGTCAGTTGCATTGCTATTGACTGATAAGGGCAAGTTTCTAAAAGTAAGTCTATCCTTATTGATAGAAATGTGGTGGGTTAAATATTAGAAACACTATTATTACCAACACCAAGTTCATTTCAATGACATAACCTTCACCAAGTCCCAATGGTTATTCAGCAGACTGACCCTGCTCTACACAAACTGCCTGACCACGGTTAGCTAGTGACCATCTTGACTACAGTCCTTGATCACGAAACAGAGACACTGCTCCAGTGATGCATTTTAGTGGTACATTTTTAATAACATTTTAAAAAATCAACTACATGTTGATTTGTGTTTTAAGAAATTTTATGAAAAAGTACTATTAAATTATACAGTTAACTGTTGACTGTGTGTGTAGCCATGTTGATTTTATTATTCATATATTCATATATTATATGACACTGTGAACTAGGGTTTGAGAAGGTTAATTACAATACGGAGTGGGGAATCGGATTTGAAACTGAATACAGCCTATTGCTGTGGATCTACAGCAAATACGCTGGGGTTGGGCCTTGAGACAATCGTGTGTATACAAGTGGCCAAAATAAAAGCAGTCATTAATACAGATAAGCACATATACAGAGATCACCAGACTGATGTAGAATACACAGTTGGATAAATGGGGGGAATGGACAGCTGGCAGGATGAAGTAAGGCTAAGCCTGCTGCCTGCAAATGGGTGATTAGGGTTCAAATCAAATCTCAAATGATAATGATACAGACAGATGAACCTGTCTGTATCATTACGGGAGATTATTACAAAAAGTTTCAACGACCAGGCAACTACTTACCAGTAAGGTGCCTCTTTAAAACTAGGTGGCAGCTGGAGAGATAACATACAGAGATCCCACTGTGAAATAACTATTCTCACCTTCCTTTCTCCAATAACATACTGTAATGTTCTCCCCGGGCCAGCAAAACAATACCTTAACAACAGTGGAGTAACACACAGTAACATACCGAGTGATCAAACTTACAGTGCTGGCAGGGGGCATGGCAGAAAGGAACAATCACTCACTGTACAGCCGCTGACAGACAGCATTAACCAGTCCCTATCACAGTAGCAAACATTCAACACAGGGTAAAACTGTCCTGGAGTGAATACGGGACAATAATAACACAAATCAGGTGGTCATATCTTCATTTACAAAGAACTGTTTCAAGTTGAGCTAGGGTTAGGTTGAGCCTCTGGGCCCTGGAGACAAAGTTAGGGCTTCTCAGTTTTGATCCTGACTCTGAACCAGACGAAGACCTCTTCCAGAGCTTGTACAGGGTTTAAACGTCGGAAATTTAGCAAGGACTCTGACCATGACGCCTTGCCTAAAAGTGTGAGGTGGTGACACCTCTTAGCTCTGGATACAGTCCTGGAAGCTCAGCCCTCTAACATAAGCAGGGGCTTAAGTTTTGTTTTTCATTAACAAGTAATTCACAGTATACTGAGAAAAATGGGCATGTGAGAGAGTATCCAAAAAGAGTATCAGAATTGTCTTAGTCCTGATGAGAATATTAACAATCGCTGTGGTTTTACGCTCAAAACCTAGACTACTAAACTAAAACTGAACAAGCAAACATGATATGTTGCCATAGGTGACCAGAGGGCAGGACCTCCGTATTAGGGTAAAGATATCCAGTTTTTCAAAGCAATGATGTAGAGAACTCAGCAGATACTGTCGTAAACAGTGCATAAGGACCTTTTAAGAGACAGATGAGTGAACTAATTCCACGTGGTGGTCGATAGGGCCACCCAACACTTAAATGTGTCAAAAACAATGCTGTGATCGGGTGTGTGAACAACTGCACAAAGTCAAGTCGAGCTTGCATCAGCAGTCAGTAAAAAGGCTGCTGGTCACTTAAAGAAGCAACAATGAAACACAGCAGACAAAAGCTGATCAGGATGGAGCCCAACAACAAATATCCAGCAACACATAGACTATAGGACCAGAGACAGCTAACTACATATCTCTGCATTTGTAACATAATCTGTGAAAACTGGATGTTAAATATATAAATTGCAAAAAGTGCAGACCAGTTCATATGCCAGCAGATTTCAAAGATATTAAATATCCCATGTATCTCAAATAATCTGGGCGTCCATAAAAAAAAACATTCTTTCAAATGGTCAAAAACAGCACAGAAAGATAAAAAAAGACATTCATCCCCCTTCATTTCATCTGACACTTCCCTGACACACAAGATATGGAACACATAGCAGCTGTATGGGGCGAGGACTGACATTGAACCTGTAGGCAACAAGTCCAACAACCAAACCTCTGTGTTGCTTCAGTTTGATTACTGAGGGTGGAGGAGTGCATCATGATGAAGGTGAGACGACACAATTGGCAGATATAAGATAATAAAACAATTAAGTGAGTCTTACCATTAAGCACCACAGGTAACATAGAGTCATAATGCACAATCTACACTGTGCTTTTGCCAAAACTGAAAAACCTAAAATTCAAACAGTTGAACTACATAGATCCTGATGATAATTTGTAACACTAGTTCACTGTTTCAAACTGACAAAAATGTGTAAATCTATTGTAAAATGTAACTTTAGTTTACCAATTGTCTTACCTGAGTAACAATGTTACAGGCTGAATCAAACAACATAACACAAAACTGAATAAAACTGATAAACAAGAAGGAAGGGAAAGAAATGAGTGAGCCACTGTGAGCAGGTAGGGGAAGCTGAACAAGCAAGCTGCAAAATGCCAGGGCTCAAATTTAATTCCCAGCTGGATGTTAAAACTGAGCCTGGACGTGAGGGATCCCACTCTGGGACTATGCGGGGAATCCACAGAATCAGTTAGTCCAGAATAAAAGTCATCTTAAAGCCCAGAAAAAAACAGAAGTGATTCAAGTGTGACATGTTAATCTATATCCTTGCATTCCAACCAGTACGTCCACAAATCACGTGTTTGAGTTACGTTTTTCAGCCTTAATTTGATGAATAACTCGCAACCTGTGCCAGAGCAACCAAACAAACTCACGCAAACTTCGCTTTTAGGTCATGTGTGCTCTCAATTTCTAAATGCACCCAAGCTCATACACAGACAAGCAGCTCAGACTGCTGTCAATAATTAATGTCCATTTTTTGGGGACAAACACACAATCAGGGACACAGCAACCAAAAGTCACATGAGCATTATTATATTATATTATATTATAATCGACAAAGCCTATCAAAGCATTATCAGATGAGATAAAAGCCTATATATGTGACACTAAAAACCCTGGTATCACTATCAGGATTCCTTTCACTTACTGTATATTGTATACTGTATATATTCACTTCTCAGTTTATTATGAACACCTACTTAAAACTGATGCAGTCTGCTCCAGCAGCTCTGCAGTAAATCCTCCTTCAGATTGTGTTCGGACTGTTTCAGAGGTGTTGGTTCAGATAGATTATCATTTTGGAGAATTAAGTTTATACTGCTGTTGAGTTGTATAACATTAAACAGTGAGATGTGCCTACCCTCCTTTATTTCAATGTAGTGGACAAAATAAAAGGATCAGCTGTCAACACAAAGGAACACAGCTGAACAGAACCACAGACCACATCCTCCATTATGATCATACATTTGATTCAACCCACTATATACTGAACATACAACCTTCTTGGAAAGGGAATTAACTGCTTGACAGTTGGATTAGACCGCAGCAGATTACTGTAGGTGTTCCTAAAGTGCAGATTCAGTGTACATGTCAATAAATAACAAAAAATGTGCATGGAAAGCATTGTAGAAATGCAATAATTTCAATCCCCAATAAATCTATAATAGTTGGACAATTGCAACATGACCCCACCAACATAAGGCCACAACCAATAAATAGGCAAACTCAACTATTCCTTATTATTTGCAGCCATGCGCTACCGAGTATTGTAACTCAGCAAAAGATAAACCACTTCTGCAAGAGAGCGCGATTACACCTTTAAAACAACATTAACAGGTTTGCAACAGAAGTTGCAACTAATTCAGGCTCTACAGCACTTGTTAATACTAACATGTAAATGGTCTGATGATTATATGATAATTATAAATAAGTATTTTTCAAGGTCAGGACAACTTGCTGCATTTTGTAGTGCCACGGAAATTCACTACAGTTCAAAGTATAGTTTTTCGTTTTTGAAAAAGTTTATCCTTATTACTTTATTCTGTGAATTAATGTATGAGTAGCTAAACCAAAGAATATCCAATAAGTATGGACAGACAGCATCCACAGTCTCCCCAACTGACAATGATGGTGCTTCCTG
This sequence comes from Hippoglossus hippoglossus, assembly GCF_009819705.1. Taxonomy (NCBI): domain Eukaryota; kingdom Metazoa; phylum Chordata; class Actinopteri; order Pleuronectiformes; family Pleuronectidae; genus Hippoglossus; species Hippoglossus hippoglossus. The sequence continues at coordinate 19,024,046 of NC_047166.1, read as the reverse complement.
CTGCCCCCCCCCATTCAGACCCAGAGCAATCACGATTCAACGCCAACACATGCTGTCACAAACAGCAGCATGACACCATAGTGACATACATAAAACCAATGTTATGTCTTGTTAACTAAAACGTGTCCGAACTCTGTTAAGCGCAAAAACATCATCATACGCATGATCAACGATCAACTCACCGCAATATAATTACACAAAAATGTGTCTACAATAGGAAAAGAGTTGTTCTTTTCAGTGAGTGTGTGTTTGTGTGTGTGTACTGACTCTTGTTCTTCCGAAGCAGGGCAGAGGCGATCCAGGGTTCTGACTGGACCATCCTGCAAGGGGGCACAGTCTTGTCCTCCACGGATGATGATGTGATCACCATGGAAAGGCTTGGCAATTGTTCAATCCAGCAAGGAAATACTGTCAATCAAACACTCTGACGTGTGGGTGGGACTTGAAAAGGGTCAGGTAACTGTCATCAGGCGTGTTTTCAATCCCAGAGTTCACCTCAACAGTTTACATCCAACTAAATCAATGAATCTTGAAATGGTGGGAAACCGACCAACCAATCAAAAGGCACCGTCTTCTCTGGCTTATTTCTTTTGTAAAATTTTTTGTGACTGTGGTTTCTAAGGCAACCAACTGGTGTACAGGCAGCTTGTCTCTCTGAAGTAAAAATATAAAGGATGCAATCTCTGTCTTCTGTGGAGTTACACTAAAGATATAATCTCTCATTCTACATATATATTCTGTTTCTCTGTGGGTATGGGGAGTGGGGGGAAATATAATATTTGGTTAGTCAGGTTAGCTTTTAGTTATGTTGGTTTCGGCAGTTTCATGCATTCTTTCTATGTGCTGGAGGTTTGTGCCACTCCAGGTCGCTGGTGACCGATGCTTTAGGTAGTCAAAGGTAGGCCTTTCTTCTTGGTTAACAAGTGAATACTCTTATTTATGAGTTTGAGCTAAATGTCCAAGGGGTAAAGGCATAGACTCTTTTTGCTTATGATACGTTCACTTAGTCCAGGGCAGGTACAACCAAATCTTCACAGTTAATAGTCCTTCAGACATCTTCTAAGTGGTATTCCAGAACAAAGTTTGTGTCCAGTGAAGTCTTAACCAGTGGAACACAGTACAGCTAGAATCCCGCTACCAAGAGTCCATGGTCAGTAAGCCCTGACAGATCTCTTATTATTCAGCAGAAGAAGTTCATCCAACCTTTGTTATTCTTCCAGACGACTTGTCTGGAAGATCATTCACTAGCTGTAAATTGAGTCTGTGCTAACCAGGCTCGCCCAGCATACTGCCAGGTGGGCTGAGCGAGGTAGTGTGACAGAAGGGGTGGAAGAGAAGGAGGTGGAGGGGAGTTGGGTTTCCAGCTGCCTGCTTTTACCCCATCCCTTACACTAAAAATAGCTCCAATTACTGGCGCTTTCTGGGGGGACTGGTCACTGGACAGAGTGGAGCAGTGTAGAGTGATGTTATCACTCAGATTAATCCAGTGACACACACACGGCCCTGCACTGGCAATGTCACAGAGCCTGTGCGACCACAGCTCCACAAGGCCTGTGAGTGCTGCGGTCACTCAGCTCCCCTTCACCCGCCCACCTGGTCAAAAGGTGGCCGGCCCACACCAGGGTGAAGAGGGGCCCTTTAGTAGCCAGACAATAATGTAATCCACGTACACGGTACAGTTTGTATCTGGGACAACAAGCAGTTCTGCGAACACATGTAAACAAAATAGTCCACTTCAACGTGTTGATTTCACAAAGACGTGTAGTTCCAGACAAAGTTCCTCTGAGGGGATATCCACACTCATGGGCCGACGGGACTGTGACGAATCATTACAAACACTTCACCTCACTTACACGCGTCTTGTCCTCGGGGGTACCACAGGGGGGGGAAATCGGGCTGAGAAAGTTTAGATCCAGGATCGAGGGTCATAAGCCAAACGTTTCAGCGTGTTGGAGGCAGGCATGACAAACCGCTGACGGCCTGCACTTCCAAGCTACTTCCACACTCCCGACACTGTTTACCACAGCAGCTCGATCCGAGAGGGAGTCAGACTCCGAGGCGATCACACCAAAGTAAAATCACAAACAACGTCCAAACTGCGACGAAGCAAAACTTGAAACTCGTCTCGGAGTGAACAACAGAAACCAAATCCAGCGGAGTTCCTGAGCTTTGCTGTCAGACGCCTCTGCTCGCTTCTTTGACGCGCCCGTTCTTCTTCCGTCCGCTTCCGCTCTTCTGTCCTCACACACCTACTCTCCTCTTCTGCTTTTCAGTTGTAGAACGGGGGATTTTTTCTTCCTTCGTGGTGGAAACCTTCACAGGGGCGATTTCGACTCATGTTTCTCGCCCGTTTTCTCTTTCCGTGCTTCTCCGTTAGACGGAATCTGTGCTGCTCTCCCACACGGCTCCCCCACCCTGCGATAGGGACTGTACCATGTGCCCGTGGCGGGGGTCGGAGCCGCTCTGTCTGACGCAGCCTCGCGTTGTGCCGATAAACGCACGACGGATCCGCGCACACGACTTAAAATGACGATTGCGACATTTCACGGGTGTTTTCAGAGCGAGCAGTGCCCAAAGGCCGAGTGCTTTTAAGAAGCATTATCAGCAACCTGAGTGAGTTAGCGGGACGGTAACCTTCCCCCTGACCACAGTAGTCTGCTCCAAGCAGACCTCTCCTGTCCTGTCCATTTATAGTAACAGCGGGATATATATACTGGGACTTTATATACACGCAGACATAGACAACCTTCAGTTGATTTACTGAAACTTCTTTCTACAGTTTCATTGATAAACTCTGTGAGAAGATGGTGTGACACATACTAATAAAGTAGAGTAATAAAGAGTAAATAGTACTTTTCTAAACTTGCTACTCTGAGACTCAGCTGAATCTAAAGAATTATAGAAAACAAAAGTCAGTGTATGTGTTTGTACACATGTATATAAACCTCGAGAGGAAATGAGTGCTGTTTGTATTGCATTTGTATTATGTTGTGCTCACAAGAAGCTCATTGTGTAATATCTATGGAGACCCGGACCAGAAGTACATGAGACAGAGGCCTACATTGATCAACGCTATTAACACGTGTACACACTCATACAGGTCATTTCAAAGGAACTACCTTGAGGTGGACACAGTTTAATACAACACACAGGGCCGTAGGTAATGGCCGCTTTAGACATGAAACCCGTTTATGTGACAGACACTAACAGGAGCAGACAGCTGGGTTTTCCTGCTGCTGCCATGCAGCTCTCACTGGCTCATGTTGTTCCTCCAGTCTTTGAAAATATTTCTACTTCTCTGTGCTCGGGCGCACGCACCCTCTTCAGCCTCTGTTGCTACCCGACGCCATGGCAGCTGAGCGGCAATTGGCTCCTCCAGGTCCCGTCCCTGGCTGCCATTGGCTGGCGGCTGGGTGTGTGGGAGGAGCGATCGGCTTAGTTTCCCACTGTCTCTTCAAACGGCGCGAGGCAGGAATGACGCGGAAATAGTTTGAAGATGTCAGGTAGAAATGGAGGGAGGGGGCTGCAGCCGGGGAGAGGGGGCAGGGGGAGGGCCGGAGGCCTCCATGAGCACACGGTCACTGAGTGACTCTCCACAGCTGAGATCTGCGGTGACTTCTCCTCACAAAGCAGCCAAAGCTAAAAGTTGTTACTGTTGCTATCCGAGCATTCCGGCTAAATCAGGCACAATGCTGCCCGGGAACAGCTCAGCACACAAACACTGTCACACACCAGCTGACACCCCCTTAAAGGAAACTCACCGTCAAACGCAGCTCGCACTGCACAGACAAATGTGTGTCACTTGGGCTCACCCTCCTTTCTTTCTTTCATTCTTTCTCCTTTTCTTTCTGGGATTCTAATCTAGAACTTGTGCGGATTGATCACCCAGTAATGTGTTATACCAAAGTAATGCTTACTGTAATTACCTTCCACACAAAGGTGAAGGGCTCCTGTGATAATCCTATAGCAATGCACATAAGAGAAATAAACTTAAAACATGAAAGGCTCACCCAATGTTAAGTGCTGCACTTATCAATTTGGTAGCTTTTTTGTTGTATGGTTTTGAACTAAGTAATATCTGCTGATACTGTACATGAAACCTAATAACGGCATAATGAAGCTGCAGTAACAACAATTTGGTCAAAACTGGCCGACCAAATTTCAAGGTAAACATCAGCAAGTGTAATTACTACATTCTGGAAGTAATCTCATTGACTCCAGATTCTGCAGGTTTCCTTGATAATCAACTGAAGCTCCAGGCTCCAGTACCCATGGTCCAAATCACTGCACTCCCACACTCTGCATAACAGCTGACCAGCCACAGCTAAAATAGGATGGCATGGCCTAAAAACATGCTATAATTATACAGCTTGCATTGAAGTGATCTGTTTCAGAGATAAGTCATAAACAAGCAGGAAGTAACATAGAGCAATACAGCCCAGCAGCAATGTACGCTAACATGGTAATCGCATCCAGATGCATCACTACAGGTGGTCTGCTTCAAAAATGCCTTATGCCCAGCTCAGGGTGACTGCGCCTGTCGGGTCGGAGTGGCAGCCCGGACAGTGTGAAGCCTTTGTGTCGCAGAGGAGAAGTACATGCCTCACACAGTACCACAGGAAGGCAACACTTTGTCAGGCATCACATTTTTAGGGACTCTTCCTGTGAGACTGCAACTCAAAGGGGCTCCACAATAATCAGAAAGAAACTGAACTTGTCCTGTGCTCAAAGTTCTGAATACAGTGCTGGGTGCAAATGCCAGAACCGACATCAGATCTGGAGGTCTGTCCGTCCACACCAGAAGTTGGAATTTGTGAGCTATGATGAGACCAGAAATAAATTGTACGAGCGGAATCCATAACAAACGCTACATGCGCTATGCAAATGTAGGAGACAAAAGATTATTACTTTTTTAATTAGAATATATAGAAAACAACCTGAACCAAACAACGAGATGATGTGGAATTTTTCCTAATAGTACATGAGAAGCATATATGTGAAGATGAGTGTGTGTCAGGTTTAATGAACACTTGCTACAAGTGACAACTTCAATAAAAATCATCAAATCAAAGAGAAATTCATCACTCTCATCACAATAAACAGTTAAAGTGTTTTAGTGATTTATATATTTTCCAGTGTAATAAGATTTTTTTTTTCAGAGTTATAAGGACAGAAAGAGAGGTGAACTGAAATTAAGTTAAGCATGTGTAGCAAACTGTAGCACCCCAGACAGAGGCCAGCTTCATCTTTAGGATACATGATATAGCATCAACACAACAGGAATCATCTTGCAAGAAGTATTTTTACACAGTTGACTTAATGGTCACACAGCAGTGTCTAATAAATCATGTCCACATTATAGTTCAGTTTAGCCAAAGCTGTCGATTTCATTTCTAGAAGTTGGACAATTTAATCTAAATTTCTGCCACTATGAGCTTTTAATTAAATCTTAAATAAATACAAAGTAAATGAAGGAGAAATAAAGAAAATATGCGATGTAGAGGACACACTAATAAAAAACATATAAAACAGAACTTAGTATGTGCAGACTTTACAGTGACTTTAGATTAATAGCCACATTGTTCTGGGCCAGAAACAGGTTATTTCACCTGTGCATGCACAATAATTTTGATTTCATGTCAAGCCTAGTTCTGTATGGGCAGGCATGAAACACAACCGAGAGGAAGCAAGAAGGTAGCTGGGCAAAAACACAAGGAGGCAAGGAGACAAACCTTAACTCTACTCTCAGAGGGCTTTTTACTAGCCTACTGTGTGCATATGTCTGTTTGCACTGAGGAGAAAACATGGAGTGTGCCGCATTTTTTGTCATCCTCATGCAATGCAAATCCTACAGTTATGTCAGCTCCACAATTACAGAGGTTGGAGCAACAGGTTAAAAAGTGTGTTTGTGCAAACACATACATTGAGTGACCTACACAAGTTTCCTTTATTTTCTCTGCTAATTACAGAGTGAATAGATGAACTGTTGCACACCATGCAGTATGCCCTTGTGCACAGATGATAAAAAGAAATATGTCTTAAGAGAATAACAAGTGGGACTGAAAAAAGGAAGGAATAATATACATCTATATCTAAAATAAAATTCCATGAACTAATTATTTCTAACCCATCAGATATCCTACATGTTGACCTAACACCCTGCATAGAAAGCGTATTTCATTCAAAACCGTTTCCAGGGTCACAACAAAGGAAAATGAATTATTTTATATCATTCACAGAAATTAATATTCAAAAAGGACAATGTTTTAATAACACATTTTGAACTTGGATTGAATTATGCATCGTATTTAATGTAACAAATACATTCCAGAACAGCTGTAATTTGCAGAAGTAAATAAATGCATATAATAAATATCACTTAAAGATTTATATTTCTTATATTTCGACTGTCTGGTTGAAAATACTGAGGCGGTTGAAAATACTGAGGCGGTTTTAAACGTCGCTACAAGCGGACATGGTGCGTCAGTTTAGTCAGTGATGCAGCATGTTGCATGGGCACAAACGGCGACTGAAACGAGCTGTGGGATGAGATGCAGCAGTTTCCCGTCGTCTCCGCGGCAGATTCTGCTGCGAAACGCAGGTTGAAGGAGCGAACATGTGGACGAGCGTCAGTGTTTCAAAGTGACTGGTTTCCACTCGGTCACGTTCGGCGCAACTAACGCAGATTACAGCGGCAGCGCGAGGAGGCAAGCAGACTCCGAGACTCACGTGCCTTGCAGCAAAATTCCACCCGGCAACTATACACTGTACCATGGCAACAGCCCTGCCATTGGTCCCCGGTGCGTTTTCAAATGACCAATGGGATGGCCAGCCGCGGGTGATGCTTGTTGCTAGGTAAACATGATGCAGAGGGAAGATAGAGGAGCAGAATTACCATGGTGCTACTGCAGGGAGCTTTCAGAGAGAGGAGCACTGATAGCTTCTGTTCGCCGGCACTGGGCGGTGCCAGAGAGACGAGAACACCGGAGTGACACAGGCAAACAGGAGGATATGAGACTGGGTTACAGCCTCTGGGATCAGGCCTGCCAATGCTCTGCCTGCACAAATGCCATTAATGCACATTAAAGCCAGCCGATGGGGAGAGTTGGCTTCAGAGTCAAATGAGAATCATTGCTTTCTTCAAATAAAACACACGGATATGATTTACTGAAACGCTTTCAATTATAAATAAATTCATTAATATAGTTTTGAACTATGCCATGGCCTAGTGAACTCGGTATAAACAAAACAATGTAAAAAAAATAGGATGGGCAAAAATAGTCTCAATAAATTAAAACAAAGGGACAAACAGTCTAAAGTAACGAATTATGGTAAGAATCACATGTGCTTCCCTTTTCTTTAAATAACTTGACTCGCTGTCAATTACGAATAAATAGATTAATAAAGTTTTCAACTATGCCATGACCTAGTGAACTCAGTTTAAACAAAACAATGTCCAAAAAATTGAGTGGGCAAAAATAGTTTCAATAAATGAAGACTCACTTGACAATTATAAACAAATAAATACAGTTTTGACCTATGCTACGATCTAATGAACACAGTTTAAATCATAACCTACTAACTTATATACAAAACCACAACAGTAACAATGGGGTGGGCAAAATAGTTTAAATAAATGAACACAAATGGACAAATAGTCTAAAGTAACGTATTACAGTAAGAATCACATGTGCTTCCTTTTTCTCATCACTTTCTTCAAACATAACACGATATAATTTACTTAAACACTTTCAATTATAAATAAATGTATAAATAAAGTTTTTGAACACTGATATAATTTACTGAAACATTCACTTGACAATTATTAATAAATAAAGTATTGAACTGTTACAGTTTCAATAAATTAACACAAATGGACAAATAGTCATTTGTGTAGTAACTTATTAAGATAAAAGATAAGATAAAACCTTATTGATCCCACAATGGGGAAATTCACTTGTTACAGCAGCACACAAGTCACAATGAGGTAGACAAGAGTATAAAATAAGTCAATAGAATAAAATTTAAAGATTAAATTAAAATACAGAGACAACAGTGAAAGAAAACGTGCTAAAAGAACCACAACAAAACACATACACAGAAAAGAGGTTGCAGGTGCTTCGACTAGCTTCCACTCGTATGCACCATCTTTGCTTTTGCCCGTACAGTAAGTTAGCAGCATCAGTCGGTACAAGAGGCTGCACACTCCGCCTGCCAGACACCATGATACAGTTACTGGTGCCATGTATGCTCATATGAACCTCCTTTGTGACACTGTTTGCTGTAGTGATTTATTTATTTTCTTTCCCCCTGATATTTTTTTATTGGGAATTAGAAGTACAAGACATTACAAAGAACGACCCAACCCCATTTGCTTCCACAACCTTCAACAGCAGGAAGAGAAACAAGGAAAAAATGACAAAAATTTAAGTGGAAATAAATGTTTTTAAAAATGTACATAAGTCAAAAAGGTAACTAGTATTATAAACACCACTGACTTGGAAATGTAGTAGTGAAGTGCACCCCTGTAGCAGCCATAGGCATGCTGATTTATTTATTTTGAAGTCCTTGCTCATCAACTGGCTGTGTGTAATTATAGTTTAGATAAGAAAATGACTCACAACTATTCAATATCGTGTTGCACTTTCTCAACCTTAGCTTCCCATGACCTCATTTCAGGATCCTCCAATTCATTCCAAGCCATTGATATCTGCAGATCAGGTCACCTCACATGGGGTCCCACCTGCCTCAGTGTTAAGAAACTGCAACTCCAACATCATCTCCATCACATTTGAATGAGAATGCAAGTGACAAACTGAAAAGAAATGAAAAACACTGTAGAGGTCAGGAACTGTAGAGTCCAACCGTAACAGTACCGTCCTTACTGATTTTCTGTCACACATTTTTGGGGAATAATATTTTAAAGAGTGGTTTGTTTTAAACTTTTAAGTAAATTCAATTTACATCATCAACTACTCACGCCCTCTACTTTGGCATTGTCTTGACTTCCATGTATAACACTATTCCTCAGTGTGTGTTTTCAGTATGTATTTATAGAGACACACGGAAACTGGCCATTCAGAAAAACGTTGACCAATTAGCATCAGACTTGGTACATACCAAACCTTACTCATGATGAACAACTTTTTCAAATGTGTTTCAACCCAGTGGTTGAATGCAACTACCAACATTTACTCAACTATTACATACTGTGGCTCAAATCTAATGGGACTTGTATTTTTGGGGGGTGTTTCAGTATTTTGCAACATTATACATCTACATTTCAAAGGATAATATCCTTTTCAACCCAAACCCTAAAGCTGCTACTACTCTTCAACAGGGTGCTTTAACAGCCTTTCTGGTGCCGGAATCTAGTCTTTCAGAAATTCCCCAGAACCAGAAATATGACTTTGAAGCCCAGTTCATTCAGTGACTGTCCGATTGTGTGCTATTGAGAAATTAGGCAAGAGCTGAGCAGAGCTAACAAGTTCTCTTTCTTCTACTTCTGTACTTTTCATGTGAGCAACACTAGCAACAGGACTAGCGACAGGATGAAAATGTAAGCTTTTCTACCCATAGTTGAACATTGCAACCTCCTCTCTCTGTTACCACTGGCTTTTCACTCTATCTTCAAGTATGGCTGCTCAGATCAGTTTTGAACACTGACAATACCACTGCTTTGTACTAGAGCCTGGCAGGTTTATCTATTGGCCAATATGAGCCTTTCACAGACATATTGGTATTGGCATGTCTTAATACCGACTGATATGGAAACTTTATTTGACCGAATAAACAAACTAGACATATGCATTTATGTTTACATTTTATGTAAAAAAATACGTGATTTTCTCTCTCTCTCTCTCTATATATATATATATATATATATGTTCTATATATTTGGTTGTATTTGTGTTTTATTTAGATTAATAGCTGTTTATGATACAGGTTTTGGTAAATTATTTGTAAATTAAAGCCATAATTACGTTTTATCATTTATTTTCAAAGACTGGAGGAACAACATGAGCCACGTGTATATTGGCCAAAATATCAGTGTTGGAAATGCTTTACTCCTTAATATCAGAATCAGCCCCGAAACATCTATATCGGTCGAGATCTACTTTTTGGTGACATTTTAAGAAACCTTAAAATATAACATTTACGTATAGATGAGTCCCCAGCTCTAACAAGCACAGGCAATATGGCTCATAAGCTTTGGGTGCTCTTCAATATCAGACACACAGTTTCTCTCTGTCTGACACACACACACACACACACACACACACACACACACACACACACACACACACACACACACACACACACACACACACACACACACACACACACACACACACACACACACACTAAGGTCAAATAAGCCTTAATATGTCAAGATCTAAATAGTATTTCCTGAGAAACTGATGAAAATGTTGAAAAATTACCTCACAAGGTTCAGGATACACCTAAAAAACGTCCTTGATCTGCCGCTTTAACCAGATTGCACTCAAATTGAATGGATTCTTCTGTGGTCCATGCAGCATCCCTACAACAGGTGTGGTACAAATAATCTCTTTACTTTTGGCCAAATCCTGCTGACAAGCATCGAAACAAACCAACAAACAGATGCAGACAGGTTCTGAAATGACCTTTTTGACCCATTGGCCAAAATGCCTGGTAGACGAAAGACTCTAGCGGCCAAGCAAAATGTTTCCAGCCAAAGTGATAATATGTGTCACATATCATATTAATAAGGTAGAATGTTGAATCATAAAGCTCTTCCTTTGCTCCTTACTATGAACTGCAATCACACTCTTTGCTGGTGTGCTCAGACATTGCCGTTAGCGCTGTCACAGAATCTGCTGACAGGGGAGGCTCCGACTGAGTCCGGGATACAGACATACAACCTATGTGACAGTAGCTGCGTTCACAGTCACAGATATTTTTTAGTTTCATCATTTTATTTCCAATGACAAGCAAGTTATTTAGTGTTTTTTCTTTTGCATCCTGGTGACATACTGTTCAAATCAACTCCATGCATCATATTGAGCCAGTTATATGCAACCCCATCATCTCCAAACCTCCATTTGTCATTGGAATTTCCATTTGTAGGTACTATGCCTTTCTCCTTTTTGGTTGTGCTTGAGCAGCAGACAAATGGCAAGCGATCTTGGCCTACTGAGCCCCCCCTCCAAACTCTGCCTCTGATTGGCTATTGTTTTTATTTTGCTACTGGGAAAGCAGAGCGATCGTACATCAAAATGCTGTTAAGATTTTAAGGATTGTATCCAATGATGGGTAAAAACTCAAACTAAAAATATACCCACATTTGGTACTTGCTGGGTGTTAATTTCAGACCCTGAATGCAGGTGAAAAAAATACCCCCTGATAAAGGAAAGTGAAACAAATTGAATAATAAAAACAACAGGTGTGATTGGCTTAAACAACTGAGTGAGGCATGCAGCCTTGCCCCCATGGACTGCAAGCGCTGTTTATCTGTTTATTCACTTTTAATTGAAATAACACATCACATGTCCAAATCCCACCAAATTTGACATCGCGCATCCACGGGCCATTTACAATACGCATGCCAAGCGTGAAGCCGATGAGATGAACTCGAGATATGCAGTCCACAGACAGATCACATCACATCAGTGGCAAGTACACAACAGACCCATTATAAACTGAACCTTTGAAAACTAAGTCCTGTTATTTTACTGTACAAAAGACCTCACAAAAAACGCTTGATATTATATGGTTACTTAGACATGTGGGGATTATGAGGCGTTGGTACTGTATGGCACATAACCAACAGCATGCACATGTAGAATTTACAATTATAGTGCTCAATCTACTTCAGTAAAAACAATTACACTATCAAAATACATGACAATTACACCATCAACACTGTTAGTAGGTGTCCACCAACAAATATGAATCAATACTTCATATGAGTTTTTTCATAGATTCTCTTTGGCCTTCATATTACATAATAGGTACAACGACATCTACCCTGGACACATTCCATTATCCATACATTATATTTCTGGTATGGCAGTGCGACATTACTCAAACATACTACAAATGCAGTCAGAGAGACCGGCGCTGCATGCAGTCTTAAATAGTCAATATGTAAGTATTGGATGATTTAACTTTTAAGCACAGGTGAATGTTATTGACAAAATGCTGAAATTATCATAACTTTACAATAGAGAAGCAGGTCAGCAAAATAATAATACATTAATAATGACATTGTACAATGACATTCTAAGACCTGATGAGCATAATAAATTTATTTTGTGGGCATATTTGCGGTGTAGAAGAACCTGTGTAATTATAGCCACAAGAAGCAATACACAGGTTCTAACCCTTTGCACTCAACAGAGGGAAGCAGCTCTATGGGCATACATTTAATCTGAGAAGCAATGAGCAGGTTTCAGGCTCAAGAAAACTGAAGTCACTTTAGCTACTTAAATTCTCCCCTTCATCAGATGTGAAACTATGTGTGTATGTTCAAGGATGAGACAGGCCAGTGACAAGCCAGTGAAATTAATCAGGGTTGATCAAAGGCATTTTGATTTATTAGCGGATATGTAAAAAGGCTACACCCACTTGCACCAATCCATGTGGAACTTCAAATTTTGGTTACCTGCCTCTAGATGCACATCATATTTTGTAAGATGTTGATCATAAGGTTTAGAGGTAAAAAATTATACTTTGGACTACAACTTTGATCCCATGCTGTGACTTTGACCCTTGATAGATTTGAAAAAATCCCCACTCCCAACCAATCAGCCAGGTTTAATCCAAATTGGATTACCTACCACAGTTATTGGTGTGACTGAAAGACAGACAGACAGAAGCCACCAATTACAATATACCCACCTACTACTGTGTAGCGCAGATGTAAACAAAAGTTATTACATGGTAAGTTTTTGACCTATTGATAAATTCAAGAAAAATTCAAATCAAGTCAGTAAGCAGATGGTCAACAAACAAGACAAAGACAATCACAAAGTTAGCAACAATGTTCTTCTTTAAGCAAGGAAGTATAATATTGACCTTTGGAGACCATATCTGTAAGCATACTTGCATTGAACCACATCCCTCAATATTCATTCACATTCATTTCGACACAAAAACAGAATGCCCATCAGGTTCAGGTCGGGCTCGGTTAGTTTTCTCTGAGGCTTGCGCAAGTTCAGACAGACAAATAAGGCAAAAGCTGATCTCTATTTCAAATGTATCCTATACGTCACCAGGTTCTTCATTAAGTTTAAGGCTGGCTCAGGTCTGCCTTGGACCTGCTCTTAGTTATGCTGCTATAGGCCTGGATTGTCGGTGGATATATGAGACATGAAGCTTCTCTTTCCTCTTCTCCCTCTTCATCATATTAATGTCTCATCAATAAATGTTACTGACTTGACTCCCCAGAGTCCTTGTACTTTATCGTTGCATGTTTATATTGCCTGTAAGAAGGGCAACTACATCAGTTCATAGCTTGATCCGAAATGAGCCAGAATGTGCGTTGTGATTCAGTCCGGCAGTTACCCGCCGAGTAAGAACCAGTGCTAATTGGCGCCGGATTTTGGAACCCAACTTTAGGCAAGATATCAAACCCCAAATTGTCCCTGACTGTTTTGCCGGCAGGGTATGAGTAATGTTTGTTGGATGAAGTGCTACACATACAGTAGGTGTACTGTATGAATGTGAGTGAATGGCAAAACTGTACTGTAAAGCGCTTTGAGTGGTCATCAAGACTATGTACAGATTTAGCTGGTGGAATTTGGTCACATGATAAGAGTTGGTTGTATATGGGAAAAGGTGGTAATTGCAGTATCTGTCCTAAGATGGTCTCTGGTTTAGCGATTCAATGTGAACCTGGGTCTTATAAATGGACCTCCGAGCTTAGATTCTCTTTTGCTGCCCTGTCGAACTGGGCACAATTTTGCTTGGGGATGAAGATCTTAAAAATCTAATTGAATGACCATGCTGGTCAAATATTTGATCTATGAACTTATCAAGGTAGCACGTTAGTAACTCATAATATTAATGTTGACCTTTCCATCAAAAGATGTGTTTCGACTATCCAGAAAAAGTAATGTTTTTGTTACTATAAACAAAACTATGTCAATTCCATGTATTAATTGATGAAGGGCGGGCATTTCAATTAGTTTGGGATGGGCTTATAGTATGGCTTTAATCACATCAACAGCTAAAATGTACAATATAAGAGTGCATATATTGTGTTTTGTTAAACATCAGTGCATTGTTTTGTATCAAGATACCTTTATACATTCAAATGGCAAATATAAAACTTCTTCTGACATATAGATTTTCCCTAATTTAAGTAACAGATATCATCCACCTCAGTGCACACAACTGTACCAAAAAACAAAACAGTGCGTTGTATGGTACTGAACAGATTTACAACATATCAGGTAGGTACATTTTTCCTATTTGTAATCTATAGCCAACATTTGTCATAATGTGCAAGAGCATTGAAGTAAGGTGTGTACGTTGTCACAGCAATAAGCATACAGTGTTTTCAATGCAAACTTCAGCATTCACACAAAAATGTTCCTTCACAAATCTCCACACTTAAGTGGGTATACTTGAATTTTCAAACCTGCTGGTTTTCAATGCTTGAATCCTGTCATCACCTCTGTGATTTTTAGGCCTCATATGTGCAATGTGGGGAGGTGAAGCCTTTTGCCTGGACAAAGATCAGCAGAAACAAAGGTGAGCTTTCTTTGAAATGCATGAAGTCTCTCCACAAGTTGTGTGACCACTCAATATCTGCCCTGCAGCTTCATGTTGAGTTGGTTCAAGTGATGGAAAACATTTCTCAAAAAACAAATGGCAGTGGAAAAGTCACCATTCTTAATTAGAGACAGAAAAACTTTTTTTTCTCCCTTACTTCACAAAATTGTTTCAATGAGCTTGATTTGCTAAACCATCTAATGTCATTGTGGATTCACAAAATATTGAGCTGACATGTCTGACAACAACTAGAGGGAACATCGCTGTTGTAAGCTGGAGGTACAACAAATAAACTTAATTGCCATGACCATTGTCTTTTTTAAGTCACCACTTAGTTTGGCATACAATAGGCTTTGGTGAATAATGCAATGTAGATATCTCTGCTTTGGAGCCACAACCACCAACCTAGCAGACACGCACCATCCGTTATCAGCATGATAATATGTTTCAAATCCAAGTTGCTCTCCTCAAAGAATGAGACAAACATTATCTCACTGGTCATGTATCCCTCTAACGCAATTAATCCAAGTAGATCCTCCCTGAAAGCATTCGCTATCAAAGAATCTATCATAGAGGCAAAGCTGTGCTACATCACTGTTTTCAGTTGATTCATGCACAGCTACAGACATCCACCTTCCTCAGTTGTTCAAGAGTCTCAAATACGTCCGATGCAAAGGCCTCTTCTCTCCTTATGGTTGAAGGAAGTGTCAGATAATGGAAGTTTCTTCTCAGGTTTTCTCATCTGTAACCACCTCCTCGATTGGTGCAAGCATTCACTCCTTAGACAGTCTCTGCATCTGTGTACAGCTTTTACCCTTGCCACTCTAAAGAATGAGGATGCAGCTCTCTCTTGCTCTGTACAAGCCTGAAACAGGGTGCGAGGTCTATGCTCATAACATGAGGTTAGTCTCAAAATCTTCAAGCATGAGCATAAGAGCCCAGCAGGAAAGTGGTGGCCAAATTAGAATGGGTCATCTTACAATGCGATCTCAACTGATATTACTTACATACCAATATGCATTGCAGAGTAAACACACAGTCCTTGGACAAACAGATATTAAAACACTTCACTGTCCATTCAGTGTAACATTGCTTTTTTTAGTAGAAAGACATTTAATGTAACTAACCAGATTAATGTGCTAGAAAAAAAAGGACCACAGATGCAGAGTAGGGTGTGTGGAGATGCAAGAGCAGCACATGCCTGGTTCAGAACAAACAGGGATGATTGTAATACACGGTGAGGCAGCATGAGATGGGAAATAAATCGAGGTGCCATCACAGGCCAGCCCCGGCTTGAGGGCCGCCAATTGAATAGCCCGGATGTCGAGTTTTTTTGTTCTTTGCAAGTGTGAACACCAAATAAAGCTGACATCTGGGCAAAGTTAGTTACTGGATTGTGTATTACTAGATGCTAAATGATTGCAAATTATAAGTTTTTATTGTAAAAGCATATTTGTGTTTTGATCAACTCGATCTCTGTTCATTGATTAGTTCTTTGTTTGACTCAGACAGATGTTACTTTTCTGTCTTTCTCTACTTATGTGATGCACACAGCCACACATTAAAATGGTAAAATTAAAAGCCTGTTATAATCCCTTTCACACACAGGAAAACCTGCAGCTGCTCTTATGATACTACTTTGCTGTCCACTTGGAAGATGCATATGCAGTGCGTGCCCTTATATTCTAGTGGCTGTACACCGCTCTGTCCCACCAAACTGGATGGTAAATGGGTGTCCTCACAGAGCTTTACGCACGCTTCATGACAAATATTACATCACTCTGGCCATAACGGACCCTCACTTACTCATGGATGCAGAAAGTTTAACACTAAACATAGCATTTAGTAATAACTTAGTATAAACAGATTTGCTCAGGTCTCCTGCTTTGTGCTCAAAATCTATTGTCAGCTTGCTAACACACGTGCACGCACACGCACACACAAAAACACACTGTTGATTTATGCCTGCTGCCTCTCACTCTCCCTTGCAGTCTCATGCACAAAAAAACTCCTGTATAGTCTTAATAAACTAAAAGTGGTTTAGCATCTTTATTATTTTGATTCCAAAGTATTCAATTATTTGAGACTGGAATAGCCCAAATGTCTAGTTGTGCTCAAATGAAGAGCTGCAGTAGTCAATATTTTGACTGGTTGATAAAAAAAAAAAGTAAATACATTCTTCAACTCATTGGTCTGACTGAGATGTGCTAGTGGAAGAGGGAGACTGTTCCTGTGCTTATTTATTGTGCTAAAGTAGAACTAAACTAGTGACTATTATTGACTAAAGCTGTATTACATTACAGTGTTTCTCTGCAAATGACAATTTCCTGAAGATCTCTGTTATGTTAAGGACTCTACCTGTTTTAAAGGGACGAATGCTGCACCTCCAAAGTACTGGTTCTTGCTGGCCCCTAACTGGAAAAGCATGTAAAATAGACAGACGACATGTGAATATTCTGAAGGAATAGTTCTTCGGAAAAAACATTGACATGACCCACACAAGATCGTTGATTTGATAGATAGATGTTTTTTTCTCTTAAATTAGGATATTCTAGTAAAGAAAAATAATGTTCATCTTATGGAATTAGATTTCAACCGCTGGTAGGGTTTTTCAAGGTCATAAACAGCTGGATCTGAGATCTCACCACACATCAGGTAAAACCTCTTTGAAGGAGAATTAAATGATGCTCTGTTAGCTGATGTGCTTCAAGTGTGTTCCTACTCTTTCATTAAGAAAACATATGGGTCTCACAACAGACACCCACCAAGTCGTTCAACACACAGCACACAATAAAAAAAAAAAACACTTCTTCTCAGACCAAGGTGTCACATTTATTAAACCTGCATACTGATGCAAGCATTAGTTTGATTCCTGTGACAGAAGAGTTAAGTTGGGTCACTGTTCTGGCATTACAGCTGGCGGATATGAACATACACAACTCTGGTCTGGCTGCACTCGAGACTAGAATAACACACACAGACTATATATAAATAAATATATATTTATATACACATATACATATATATATATACACACACTGGTACTGTTGCCAGGCGAGACATAGTCAGGTTCAGTGTGAGGCCCAGAAATAGAGTCCAAGTAAGGACAGGTGGAGGGGCCACATGCAACAACCCTCTCACCCAAATTACCACCACACACACACACGTGAGTGAGAGATTGACAGACCTGAAGTAAGACAAAACTTAAGCCACAGAAGCTGAGAGGCTTTACCAGAAGGTGGCTGTCAAGTCTGTCCCACTGGTGTGTTTGTAACACACTGACACGCTGTTAATGTAGTTCATCTTTTAGTTCTAGTTGTATTTAGACTTAATGAAATATGTTTATGAAAAAAAAGGGACAGACAACATGAATCACTCCTCATAGGATCAATGGATGTGTGCTTGAATTAGCCTATGTCACTGGTTCACTGACCTCAAACTAACTAAATGGAGACATTTTGTCTGATTCGGCTGAAAATTGAGGCCTCCAATCCGTTTTCACTGCACCAGCCTTCAACATGATGTAAAGTGACTTAGATCTAAATTTAGATTAATGGTTGGGATTAGGGTTCAAATTAAGGGCAAGCCTCTGCACAAAAGGATAATCAAACACTTAAAGTAAACAAAGGTAAACTGACAAAAATCTAAACTCAAGATCCACTAACTAGCTTTTCCAGCCTTTTCAACAATTTAACTGACATCTCAACTGCTTTACTCACTTTTTCCTCAGGTTAACTGTGTTTAGTGCAAACACATAAACATGACTGTTCAAATGTTGACTCCTCAACTGAGACTTCAAAAGATTTTAGCTCTTACATGTCAACTGAGATTTCAGCTGCTTAAAATGTTTAGCAGGATGAAAATCTGACCTGTGTTTAAGGGGTTTGTTGATGGGGTATATTGTTATGGTACTGGTGAGACACTCCAGGACGTCCAGTCTGAGAAACGGATTAAGACATTTTAAGGCCTCTTCGTCAACAAAAGGTTTTTAACACACACGACAGGATTTAACAACTCTGCAGAGTTATGACAGTGGCAACTATGTTATCTTTTGCCACGACAGTCACAAGGTCAACATTACAAATTTGGAATTCATGTTACAAAGTGATCCATCAGGATCATGGCCTTGCATGGATTGACTTGGCCAATGCAGTTCCCTACTGGATGATGTTGCATTACAGTAAAAATGATCGTTTTACTGACACACCACTGTGCTGACAGACAGGAGACATACAGATTAATGAGAAACATTTTTCACACTTGGCTCAAGCCAGTATGAACATGACATAAGGCTCCGTCCACACCAGCATGTTTTAATTTCAAAACAAAAACGATCTCTGTCCAAACGTTTTACCTCCATATCAAAAATAATCTCTATCCATACTAACACACCAAAAAACACAAGACCATTCACGTACACTGGTCGTATGCATGCTGGTATAAACAGGAAGCAGATGTGTGCTCTACAGTTTTTGCCAAGTTGCAGGAAATACTATGAACGATCAACCGTAAAGGTGAAAAGTAAGAGCAATACTTTCGTGCACAAGCGATGAGGTGGAACGTTTACCGATAGTTTGTGTTCTTCTCGGCACGTGTTCATTTTGCGTAAGAGAAAGAAAGAGAGCGATAGAAAGCGACGGGGTGCACTTCTTACTCATCATTGTCAGCATTAGATGGTAGCTAGCAAGTTATTTCACTGAGGTGAGACTTGAGGGACATGGATACAATATTTTTCAAACGAAAAAGGATGAAGGTAACAGGTGAATTTTTCTCCCGTTGCTGGAGTGCAGAGTCAGGAGCCCGGTGGTAAAGAGGTTTATTTAGCCAACTTGTCTAGCCCAGTAATTCTCCAACGTTTTTGTCACATGGTACATATATGATTGTAGCTCTATAAATTGTCAGAAATAAAAATGATTCCTCTGCACGCCAGTGTGGGACAGAAGACACAGACCAAGAATGTTATTGGATAAAATAGAGAGAGAGATAGAGAAGGGTTTTCTCATGTTCCCACTGAGCCTGAACACGTTTCCTCCATACTCCTGCATCCTCTGACAGTCAGTCCGACAGCCACAAAGTCACACGGGTTGGGTTCATTTGTGAGTCTAAATTTGCTGTAGGTGTGAATGTGAGTGTGAATGGTGGATTATTTGTGTAGCACCAGTTTCGGCCATGACACCTTTCCAGATATGTTGTTTTTATGTGTATATATATATATATATACTATATCAATTTGATGTATTCACGATCTAATATCACACCAAAAATGAGAGAATTAGTTAGATTCATCATCTTTTTTTAAGAGCATGACAGGAGAGAAGAGGAGCAGAGAGCAGAGGAGGAGAGGAGTGCGATGGACAGATGAGACACCAACAGAGCTACTGGAGAGGTGAAGAAGAGGAGAGCATCAGACAGATAGGTAAGACAGAGTTAACACAGTTTGACATTGTTCAGATTTGTCACAGTTCAAATGGAGCTCTTGTCACACAATATACACAATAGAGGCACAAGCTAACAGACCGGGGTTGGTCAATTTGGTCACTGTGAACATACAATATTACTGCTTCATCAGTGTCAAGGCTCTTATTTTTTAGGTTTTACTCCAGCTGCTGAAAATAAATACAATAATGGAGCTAAGTGAAAACCCAGACTTCCCTCATTTAGTTTTTTAATATTTCATGATGTGAAAGTTAGTCCACACGTCACATTAATTTGAATCATTATTTTAATCATTTGAAATGCCAGGTGAAAATGTAAACATGTCTAGGCTTGGCTAAGACCCTGATGTTTCAAGCACCTACATTTGGATCTGCTGACCACTGGCCCACACAGACAGAAAGAAGCCATAACTAAGTTCAATCCATTCAAAGTACTTTTATGGCTTCCATGCCTTTCTTGTATAGAGGCAGTGGGGGAAAAGGAAATGGAGGGAGAACGATCTGTAGCGAAAGGTCTGGCCAGCTGACAATCAAAATCAGGGCATTTTTGCCCATGTGGCATGCACCCTAACTATTTGGCTAACTGATCTACGCAATGGTTCCACTGTTACAACCCAACCTGCCTTTAATCAAAGCAGGACAATACAACTTGGAAGAATAATTAATAATCACTGCAACAAATTAAGTGTTGAATTCATGAGCAAAGAGTAGCCACCGTTGCTCAGTGCAGCAACCTTAGGGATTTTGCTACTACAAAAACCATCCATCAGTTATATTGATTCTTATGGAAGCAAATCATTGCTATAAATAGTTTGGCAATTTCGAACTGTAGTCATAACTGAAATACCACTGGATTTATTGCAATGAAATTACTGACTTTGACAACGATCGTTCTGATTTTATGTCTGACTTTCACTTTGTTTAATTGTCATTTTCAAGTTGTGCATTTTTAAAAGCTCTGTCCTGTATGCATTTATTTTAGGGTCTCAAATTAAGTGCCAAAAACCAATTGCTATGTTTCCAGTGGTTTCTTCACACTTGCATAGTTGGCCTGGAGTTCTTCTCCACCGAGCTGTCTGAGAGCTGTGTGTCCAGGACTTAGAATTTCTGCACACAACAAAGACATAAAATAATAGAACCAAATGCCTCTTCTTGACTTTCCAAAAGCTTCTGGACTGAATCAAATCTGATTAGAAAAATATTTCTTGTGGTTTGTAATTCTCAGAAAAATGTATTTCACAGCTGGTCCCTTTCAAATGATTGTGTATGGCCGGTTTCTGAAAGCTTGTCAGCTCAAAGGTCAGATCAATTGTATTCTGGCTTGACTTCTTGTCTTTGGTGTTAAGATCTGAATTCTATGGATTCAATTTTACTGGCTGCTATGTAGTTTCTGACTAGGTATTGATAACTAGCATTTTACAATTTCACTACAAAACATTAACATTCCCCTCTGAATGTCTCTGTGTGATTTGAAACCCTTGGCCATGGTGTTTCGCTTGTTTTCGCTGGTCTTTAGTTTCTATGCGCATTTGCTAACATTGAGAGAATGTTAAGGTGAGCCACAATTCCAGCCAATCAGAATATTGGATGAGGACATTTCTGATGAACAACTTTGTCTCCATTCTAATTGTTTGTAGAAAAGTCATTAATAGAGAAGTATGTAAGATAGCCAGTTTCATCAACATTGTTTTGAATTCTGTTTCTGAGTTAGTTGTACTTTTTTAGCTTGCAGCTAATGTGATTATCTATGGCATATTATTGTACCACAGCTGCCTTTTTGGTCAGGCCACTAATTTACACACATACCCCAAAACAAGAAATGGACAGAGTGCCAAGTGTCTTTCTCTCATGTCAGCTCTGTCTGTCTTCTCTTTAGTGGTAACAGTTAACACACTCAACTTGTATCATGGTGTCATGGAATCCCTGTGTTAGAGAATAAAGGCAATGTGAGTATAGGATAAAAAGAGCTGTATTGCAACTTTAGGCCCAGTCTTCTGCTTTCTTAATTGTGTTGCTCATGCTCACACATTGCTACCACACACTTATATTTAACAAGACAATTTTAAAGTATTCTGCTGCATGGTGAGGGCCAATCTAGGCACTTACACAACATAACAACATTCCCCACATGCACACAAAGACACATTTGATAAAAGCACAGAGTAACCCATAAACATAGTCTAGTGTGATTTTAGGACTAGACAATTTGCACCAAGTTTTACTTTTGTCAAATAGTAATGTAGATTATAGTTGTGTACATTAGTCTCATTAACTGTGTTAATGCTGCTGTGACTTCCAGACTAGAGATAATTAGCTGTCTCTAGCTGTGTTCTCGTAAATGTAAGAGTTACTTCTGCTAGGGGGACAGGCTGAAAAGAGATTCTGCACACCGAGCTGCACTAGGGAGGTGCAATATAACATACATATATAATCATATGGCAATGGAAAATGTCTGTTTCATATTATTCCCTATTATTTCTCTAGTTGCGTCACAATCATTTTACAGCCATATCTTTTGTGATTTACACTTTTGTGACTTCTTTCACATGGCATGGTTGTGGGCAGGAAATATGCATTGAAGCAATTTAAACATGGAGAGTGATTGTGACACACTTTACGTGGTCGAGAAAAGGTAAGTAAGTAACAATATGTATCATTATCTGGATAGGTAATGAGTTCTATCAAGATATGAGATTTGGTCATATCTCAAAGCCATAATGTGCACTCTTGTTTTGTTTGGCAAAAGGTGTTAAACTCATCAGTCGACTGAACAGCTTGGACATTCTCCCTTGTTCAGTCTGACCCTAACTGCCAGCTACACTAGCGAGCACTAGCTAGCTGTGCACACTGTGCAGATTTCAGCAGACTCTTCTACTGTCTCTGTGAGGAAAACAGACCATTAGGGTGTAGGAGAGTGATCAGTTTAGAGTAGGAGTATTCAATTAATAGAGGTCTAGATAGAGAATATGTCCCCAAACAAAAAGGCTGGAACAGCATAATGACTGACTTGTAGTGTCAGGGTTTCAATCTGGGCTGAAATGGTGTAGTGCAGTTTAAACAGATTTTAACAATCACCAAAGTTTGAAAAGATATGAGACACATACAAACGCAGAAGAATGGCTGAGGAAAATACCCTCTGTGTGAATATTGTAAATATTCAGACTAGCCATCTGCCATACCGGGAAAAATACCGGTAGACCACTGCATTGGTAGACCATCCAAAGTTCATTAAGTTTTAATTGGCCCTGTCAGTCTCTTTAAAAACCAGGAGGAGACTTTGTAAATACCCAATCATTGATGTAAAAATCATAAATCTAATTTGCCATAAAACAGGCTTGCTCTTTGATTTCTCATATTGGCATAATAGAGCCTGAGATATTAAATTGTTCTTTACTATGGTCCACTATGGCAAGATATCTGACAACTGACAAATTGCAGACTATACCATCATATTTTTTTTTCCAATGATAACTGATTCTGAAATATCAACATAATTTATGTAACTTGATGATTTATATGACCAAACCTAAAACATTAAATAAAAATATAAAATGCTGCCACAAATATTCTTGAGCAAAGGAGTTGAGAGCTAGCTGTAACAGTTAAGTGCAGATAATTTAGATATACCCGTGCTCCATGTGCTGCCATCTAGCCCTTGCAACATGCATCGTACTAAATTAAAATCCATTATAGTTCCACTTATTGAATCCAAATCCTTTGGACAAGGAAGGCAGAAACAGTGCAGATTGGATTGGCTGCCTGACATGTTTAGAGACAGTACTGCACCCAGGCAAAGAGAAGAGTAGCATAAAAGGTAATTACCTTTATAAAAAGGTCATTAACTGCATCAGTTGATCATTTGTCTGGTGACTCTGACAATAACTCCTTGAGGCAACCTTACTGCAACTCTTCAAGCCAATTCATACTTATGCCTTGAATCAATGTAAAGGACTATGCCTATCATTTGTCAAGCTCAAAGATAGCATGTCATTTGAAACATTGAAGTAGCCACTTCGCACAGGCGCTTGCACTAATATTCACCTTTACAGTAGATGACAGCTGGCAAAGTTAGTTACTTTGACAGTTGCATTGTGATGCCAGGTATCTTTGAACTTGTGGGCACCGTCAGTAGCTCACCTTGTAAGATTGAGTTCTTACAACTCAGTGGCCCGGGTTTGATTCAAGCCTGGGCTGAATTTCCTGTTTCTCCTGTCATTAATCAGGAAAAATGGCAAAGAAATCACTTAAAAAAACAGGTGGCTACTGGTTATATCATTGTGAGTGTAATGGTCCCTCTTTCAGAAAAAGCACTCTGCACACTTATTTGCATCCCAGTTTGTGTTGGTAAAAAGGTGGAATTAAGGTTGTGAGATGGTTTCCAGAAGCTCATGCTAATTTGACTGATATGTCAGGAAACACCAACAAAGCAAATTAATTCATGTCTAAACTAATGTAACTAAAACTGATTATTGAAGTGGACAACTGTGCCTATGCCTCATCTGTACCGAACAGAGGCCGTTTATTTATTGGACAATATTTCTCTTGCTTTTTCTACAAAACAATACATTGTGCTATAATTTCTCACAAAATAGTTAAGCCAAGGCAAACCACACCGCTCCTGGCCAATCTTATCTCATGATCAATTTAGCAGTCAATGACAGCCTGATCTAAACAATATCCATGCTAAATATAACATATATTGTTTGACTCTCTGGTTAACTAATCCTTCTTCATCAGATAATCCTAAATGAAAATAATACCAATCAGCTGGTTTCAGCTTCTCAATTGTCAGGATGTGATGCTTGTATTTTTTTTTTTTTTCAACAAAAATATTTTTTGTAGTGAACTGCTGGCTGGGGAAAACAACCAATTGATGACATCACCTTGGGCTCTAAGAAATGTTAATTGGTGTTTTCTCAATTTTTAGACATTTTAAAACACAAAAAAAAAAAGAATCATCTAATCAAGAAAATAATCAACAGTACCAATATTAACAAGAGACCAGACAAATGTTTCATTTAAGCCATTACAGAATTACATTGCATTAGTTGTAGCTGATCCAATCTGCTACTGTTGACATCTGTCATTTTTAATGGCAATTTCCAGAGTTTTCTGACATTTTTTACACTGAACAGCTAATCAAATAATCAATTAAATAATGAGAACAATTCATAACAAAAAAACATTTGTATCATCCTCAATGCAGGGCTCTGCAGAAAGCACCAACCAATTCTGTCAAATTGTACTTTGTGATACATATTGTATTACAGTTTTGCAAAACTCTGTCCAAACTAATGATTCCAATCTAATTTAATATAAAAACTAATGCAATTAATTACTGAGGCATTGATTAACAGTTTTGGTTGATATGTCAGTGTAACACAATCAGTTTACAATGCAATTAACACACACATATTATTCTATTTGTAACATGCATCTGCCATATTGTTAAGGTTATGCGTTTAGTACATGTAATTTAGACTCTGTTATTAGGAGCAGTTGTAATTCTCCTTATACTTTTAAAATGTATATTCAAAAAAGTACTTGTTTGAATGAGTACATGTACATAAAAATTAAAGGAAACATTCTGGAACATGCGGAATTTTCCACACCCACCTTTGACAGGGAGTGTTTCATCCTCAAAAATGCATTTTGGTTGTTGTATTACTTTAAGAAGAGAAAATCCTGAACATGGTTGTGCTGATGTTCTCCACATACCGTAGTTAGCCCAAAACCCAAATTTCCAGATGAAATATGGTGAGTGCTGCAATTTATTTGTATTATGAGGTATTATTAGGGGATATGAATGCAGGAAAAAAACACTACACCACTGGCACTACATGGCAGAGGCTTAAGAAAAGATGCAGCCCCTTAAGTGTGAAGTTTCATCTTGAGTAACCATATTGTAATCCCAAGATGAATAAGACGATGGGGGAACATAGGGTCTGGAGTTGGTCTATCAGAGTCTACTAAGTGTTGAATTTGTGTTAAGGCTGTCACACACACGGTCTGAGAGTGTTGCCACAGCTGCTGTCAGTCAGGGAAGTCCATTGGCTGTTTGTGGCCAAAAGACACAGACTGGAAAACCACTCCATCAAAGCAAGCCAAAAGAATTACTTAACATTAGGGTAGGGTCTGTGGGATGAGGTATTATCTTGCAGTGAAAAAGAACACTGATAAAGCCACTCCTATGTGCCCGGACCGTGCACCCAGTCTTTGATCCAAAAGACAGAAATTTAAGTCCTTTTTGTGCTTAGTGCACATTGTGGCATTATGCAGCAGTATTGCAACACCGGGACATTCATTAATTGTACATTCAAATTTAATTAAGTCCAAGACTGTTACAGTCACTTATTTGATGCCTTCTGTCCCGTTTTAATATATGATGACTGCCACAGATGGTAAATGTTATCACAGAAATCTCAGCTTACATACATGCTCATGGTGGTGATGATGGTTAAATGGCTGTGACACATTGACAGAGCCGTGGAAAAGAGGCTAATCCGCCAGCTACGATCAGGTGCTTTTCACATTTATACCTACTAGTGGCTGACTGTAGCTTAGCATCAGGTTCAACTGGAACAGGTTTCATGAAGAACAGAGCTCAGCCTCTTAACGGGCGGTCAGCACAAACTGAATGGATTCACTGTATCTACTGTGACATGACACAAACAATATTGCTGGAGACCTGTGTAGCACAATTGGAATTACCTCGATTCTTGGTCTGCTTCCACTCTAACCTCACATATAGAGGAAGCACATCTTCGGTGGTCTGTGAGACCTCGGACAGAAGCTTCGATCTGAGGAAATGTGCACCTTCCTCTCATCAGAAATTTTCCACCATGGCCTGTGTGTGGCCTTTTTGCTTGATTGGATGAATGACGAAATGAAACAGCCATGCACACCAGTGGTTGAATATTAGCAAGGCGTGATTTGAGAAGACAAATCTAAAAAAATGAATAAAAATGAGGTAAAGCTGAAGCGGCTGGTGGGAGATGTCCATTCTGAGACATTTTGAGAAAAACAGCAACCTAACTTCGGCGAGGTGGGTGGGGAGGGAGGAGTGGGGCACAGCATCTATGACAAACCTCTTATTTAAATGGCCAACAATTTCAGACCACAGCATCTTCTGCTCAGAGAGAGGGCCACTAACACCCGTAGGCAAACAGAGAGATGTCAAGTCATGGTTCCTCGTCAGCTCTGCTCTCTTCGTGGTCGTGTTCCCGGCCGAGGAGCAGTCATCTCCCGGCACCTGAGCGCCTGTGTCCCTCTATACTAGAGGGCAGGGTAGGGGCTGGGGCTGATGCGGTAGCTAAGCTAGTGGCTACCGTTAGCTGCCACAGCAGATGAAATGCTGCAGATCTACAGAGGACAGTCGGGGGTTGCTGGTTTGCCGCTGACACCTAAAGTCATCGCCATCCACACGCCACATGCGGGATATAACCGCATATACCGGAGGGTAGCACCGCATCCATTCATCCCCCCCCCCCCCCCGGTCTCTCCCTCCGTTTTGTTCAGCCGGCATCCTCTCCCAGTCTTTATGGTGCCGTGCGTTCACTCAGGGCAGGTCGCGATGCCGCTGCTAATGAAACTTGCCCAGATACACGCACACTGATGGCATCGATCATTGCACCGACCAGCCCTGTAGTCGACACGTTAGATGGTTAAAACCCCCTCAGATACAGGCTTGGGGAGAAGGACAGGGGCTGGTAACCGGACTTGGAGGACATTGCCTGCTACTGAATTGGCTTGTGTCGTCCATCATCATAATGCACATCTCAGCTGTAGCCGAGGCTTACTGGTTCAGCGTGGCCCGACAATGTTAACCCACCTCTACGACTGAAGCAAGCCCCTAACCCATTAACAAGCAGCGGCAGCGGAATGGTGACACGAGGCCGGTGACAGGGGCGAATAACGTAGCGAAGAGGCAACATCACGCTACCAAGCACTGTTGCTTCTCATTGACTGTCAATGCACACATATTACCGACAAGAACCAACCAGCCGCAAATGCACATATGGTATTTGAAAGAAAGGACAACGCCGGTCGTCTTATGTCTTACCTCAGGCGGTGTGTCGAACCAGGTTCCGCGTAGCAGCCATATTCGGAACCCCTATTTCCCTCTGTCCGCACGAACCGAGCCCCCTCCCCCGGGTCAGTCGTCCTTCCACAGCAGAAATCCAAATATGATGGTGCAGGATTGTTAGACGATATAAAAAAAAGGAAGCCCCCCCGATGAGATTAGTTTCCAGGAAAAAAAAAAAGCGTTATTCTCCTGAGCTCAGAGAGCGGGTAGTCGATGGGAACCGATCACCGGCGCAGCACAGCTAGCCGTGCCTGAGGGGAGGTGGGCAGCTCGCCGCCTCAACCACGGGCACCTCACGCTCGAGTCTTCTTCTTGTTCAGCAGACTTGATTCACTTGTTCGAGATTGATGCTCAAATACACACGACACCACGGTTCAGCAGCAGCGTGGGTCAGCTGCCTTTACGAGCTCGTTTTGTTTTTAAATTAATTTAGAGGAAAGATGCTAACCTTAGCCAGCTAGCTGTTAGCTAGCATGCTAGCTGTCTAATAAAACTCTGCCATTGGAATTTGAAGACAGTCCGCACACTGCAGGCTGCTTGGCGGGCAGCGGCCAGCCGATGGACAGTGTCAGCGGGAGCAATGGAGAAACTTGACGTATTTTAGCACACACGGCTCCAGCTAGCTCTGTGCCGGCCAGCCCCTCCGTGATGGTAATATCGGTCAAAGGAGAGAGGGGCTGCATTGAGAGCGCACTCCCGACACCAGGCAAGTACGGCCCAGCGCGCTCCAGAGAAATTTCCCACAAAATGGCTGCCAAAACAAATCCACCGCGGACAGTCACGCAAGTTATTCCCGAAAGTTAGTGCTCTGGTTTAATTGTGGTCACCAACATTATTTCACATGAAGCACAAACTACGCGAACACGTATTCGAAGCATTTGTGTAGAAAACTGAAGGAGAAAAGCAGTTTGTTTTCTCGGGCTGGCTGTGTTAACACTGAGGGGAACATGCATGCTCTCCTACGGGCAGCTGCTGCTGATGTAGCCTATGTAACTCTGGGTTTAGTCTCCAGTGCAGCACATCTGGCCTCATGTCATAGTGTTGGTCCCTGAACTAAAACGCATCCCGCGTGGAAGTCTCTGCTGTCACCGTGAGCACCGTTACATGGCTAACACGTGTGTAAGGAAGGGTTCGATCAAAGATTATAATAATAAAAAAAAAACTTTATTAAAACAAAATTGTTGGTTATGACAAATAAAGTTTCAAGCATAATTTGTTGTAAAATATCTACAACCATTCTGCTTCTTACTTTGCAAACACAAAAGTTATACAAGTTTCAAATTACAAGTCAGAGTGAAAGTCACTTTCTATATTTGTACACAGGCACACGGGGTCAGTTTACCACCTCACCACTAAACTCATCAGCATTAATGGTTCTTTGCCTACAAATTGTCCCGACCTGAAACTCTCCACACCGGGGGTACACAACAAATTAAGAAGTATATTTTACCCTAAAGAAGTTTGAACAGATGACTTACACAATGAAAACACTGCTATCTGGGGTATGTGATGTGTGAATGCATGGTACATCCAGCAATGTGCTCTACATTAGCAGAGCAAGGAAATGGGAAAACATTCAAAGAAAAGACAATACAGTAAGAAAAGGACCAGGAGCACAGAGAAACAAAGAGGTAGTGAAATAAAAACACTAACCAAGTAGTTATGAAAACTTGTGTATCTACATACAGTAGAAGTCTTGACAAAGCATTTCAGATTGATGTTTACCGAATCAGTTGAAATATTTCTCAGGGCAGCAGCTGGTGAAGGCTGTGTATACACACACACACACACACACACACACACACACACACAATACTTGACTGCTTCATTTACTTTGAAATCTTCCTGAACACAGACCTGAGCACATGTGCATAACAAATGTACAGGTGAACATTTATGCGTTTTCAGACATGTATTACAAATGACTTGCTCCAATCTGGCAACCAACTCAGAGGCCTAACTGTAACAAAATGTCATTTAATGCAACTCCAGCCGTGGATCGGGTGGTCATTAAACTGTCGTCGGATTTAAAAAAAGAAAGCCAGATCAATTTTACCCTGAGTGCTAGTCATACTTTCAAGTTCAGAAATCTACAGGTGGAGAGGAGGCCAGGTGGAGAGGTGGGGGCGACAGACAGACGATACTAAAGTAGGTGGTGGTTGAAAATGGGAATCCATTTCCACTTCATTTCTTCTGTTTAGATGGAGGTCTAAAGAGAGAGAGAAAGAAGAGCATGTTAATACATGAAACATTGCAGGAACTGAGGGTCTGGATGAATGTCTCAGCCTGTCACCACAACTCGACTATAGGAACATTAGTGGGAAGGGAAACTGCTAAACCTCAGCACAATGTCCATGTTGTTCCAAATTCACCATATCAATGTGTAACCCACTGTGTCCTGATTTAAATCCTACACGGGTCCGCCATTTCTCCTGCACTACTGGGCTTCCCAAACATACTGCACTACTGTAGAAGATCATTTCAGGTTGGACACCAATTCCAAGAATGGACAAAGGTATTTGGTAGAGAAAAAAAGATGAATTCGAAAATCATCATCTCAACCCAGCTGGGTTAAGTGCCTTTAGTTCAATGTATTTTTTTGATCTGACGCTATGCAAATACAATTGAACAATGACATCCCTGGTGTACTCACTCCTACCTCCAGATCAAATGTTCAGGATTAAATCATTTAGATAAACTGGGCCATTATTTCTAACAATAGAAATGATGGCCCAACCTATACAAATTATCAACCTGGTGGCACTAAAGTAAATTTATTATTTGGGTGCCTAAATTTTAATTTTGACCATACATTTGTAAACAGTATAGTCAGTTAATGTATTAAACCATTTTGACTGTGAATGCAGACTTTTGAACAGTTCACCAGATGGAGTAAAGTGTTTGGCAACGCTGGCCTGAGAAGAGTGAAATACTTATGATAAACCTAAAAATGTATGAAGACTAACAATTTAACTGTGGACCTCTAACTGAGGAAGTCATAGATGTTCATAGGGTTAAACACCATATCGAAGTTCTACCTCTAAACTAGTTAAGAGCAAAAATATATATGAATATTAATCAATAATTTCAGGAACAGGACAGATGGGAAAAGTAGTCAGGTTTGTTTTTTTTTACACAATCTGTATCAGTGTGAGTGACTCTGTAAAGGGGGGGTGGTATGTTGGCATACCTGTAGATGCCCACCACCACAGCATGGTCCCTCTCATAGGGCTCCAGTGTGAGCTGCTCCTGTGGTTTCATGTTCTCAGAGCTCATCTTCTTCACCTCTGAGGCAAACACTGCCTCTGGAGCTGCTGTCGAGTCTATACAGTTGGCCTGTAGTAAGAAATAAACAGTTCACACAGTTGACAAAACATTCAGGGAACACTTGTACATGAAATTATATTATCAGCCTAATCCACAGCTGGGGAAGGGAGGGGACTGTGTCTACTCATTTCTTTAACAGATTCTAGCCGTTTTCAGACACCAGTACCCCAAAAAATAGAGTCTAGACATTTTCCAGAGTTTAGAGGCGCCTAATTAGAGAATGCAGTAACCAGGACATAACATAAATTCTGTTGTGATATTGTGGTTTTGTTTACAGCATGTCAACACTGGCATTGGCCCTTATCACCAAAGTCTCTCAAATCTCATTGTTTCGCTAAATCAAAAATCTTAATCTGCATCTTCTGCTACACGTCTTCTCTATTTCATCCGAAAAGATTCTTTCAGTTTTGCATCTGTTGCATACTAGAAACGTCAACACACCATTTTGCTAGCTGTGAGTCTTTCCTGCTGTATTCAAACATTGGCTCGCTGATATTTTACGAGAAGCTATGTAAAATATCTTGAGTATCTGACTCAGACATTTGTGTATGGACCCTGAGGATAATTTCAGGGAAAAGAACCATATGTGACATTTACGTTAATTTGATGCCAAACTGCGTGGAACAGAGTTTGAAGTTTCTGTGACAATGTCCACATGACTTGCAGGAGATACTGTGAGAATGCGCATTGTTATTCTCATTCAGTGATGCTTTTCATGTTTTTTTCTTAAACAGTGTACCTGGAGCAAACTGAGTTAAAAGAGACCATCTGAAAATATATTACTTTATCCAGCAGATAACTACATAAACTTCTGATTGTGATAGGCAGCCTAACCGTGATTTTATAAACATATCAGGCGTTTACTGTCAAATAATGAATTTAACACATGCTAACTGGAGGTTGGACTTAATGTGCTGAAGGATGGAGAGCCTCCATCTGTCAGGGCAGTCATAGCTGTACCTTGATGGAGATAACGAAGTGTCCTCCGTTCTTGAGGAAGTTGTGAGCATTCAAAGCAACAATCCTTGTCTGGTCAGGCTGGGCAACATCAGCAAAAATCACATCTACCATGCCTAAAGAGAGAGCAAAGAGAGAGAGAGAGAGAGCATGAGTTTGTGCATACACAGCATCACTGTGACTTCAGATGTTGGAGAGAAGCCTGATGGCTGCATTCTCCTTCTCTTCACTGTCCATTGTGAATAAGCAGATGTATTAAGCTACATGACAAGTTCATGTGTGAATTATGTAGGTCATTCACTACAGAAAATGTTATTCCAACACTTCATGGCCCAGCAATGGATTTAGTAAGAACACTATCAATTTTAAGTATCATTAAAAAAGTATTTGAGAAGCAAACAATAAAACTGATTAAACATAGTTAACAGCAAAGAGTTCTGAGGTAACCTGGTGAAAAAACATTTGATTTACTAGATTGTCACCTTGTCGAGCGTACACACTTCAAATACAACACAGGTCAACTTTTTTTTTAACTTAACAGATTGTCAGTAGAGTAAACTGAAGCTTTCAGTGTCACCAACTCATGTAAACAAATGGACTGTCATACTGCTGTTTGTGTTGTGTGTCAGCAGACTGTATAGAGGTACAAATATGTGCACGTGTGACAGGATAATGTAAAACAAAAAATACCATTTCAGTGTGTATTTAATAAAATCATGGTTATATTTATCACAGAAGTATTTTTAATACCTGCATGTAAATAAAACCCTTATCAGTTTGCTTTTTTGCCTGTTTCAAAAGACAATGAAAAACTTTTTCGTACCCCTCAAAACCTACAATGACATGTACTAACAAATAATGTAAAAGAGGGGTGTAAAGATGAACATAGCTTTCTCAAGTCTCATTCAACAACCTGAGTGTATCTGATGTCTCACATTGTATGTTTCTGACTGCTCAAACACTGTTAAACCAATTCAAAACATCTTGGAGTGTAGTTGTAACAGATTGACATCCAGAACCTCACGTTCTGATGAAATGACCAACAGAGGCTTACATTTGCTTTGACATGATAATGAAGTCAGTCTTCCTTCAATTTAAAATCGAGGACTCACAGACTGAACTAGAGGAACACCTAACACCTCTGAGGATGTGGTGACACCATGACAACTCATCCTATGCGGCTCAGGGGTACCTACCAACTAACATGCGGTATTTGTGTGGATGCCGAGCATCTTCGATGATCGGAATGATGTTGGTGCGTTTCTTTGCAACATTGAGAAGGTCACGACCTGATCGATGGGAAAACTCCACAGCGTAGACTAGTCCTTCCTGTAATACACAAGGCAAAAGTGACCAATGTAACCAAAAGCTTGTATGCACTTACTCTGGGAAAATATCATGACATTCATGCGAGTCTCAGCTTAATGACAACATTGCTTTAACTGGGCTTTCGTCTTTATCTTCAGATTCTATTAGTTACGTCCAATTTTATACATGTGAAAACTGTAAAGTGTAATAAAGGACATGTGTGGTATTATAGCAGTAACATTGGTATGTTGTCTAGCTTTGTGTCGTACTACTCTGTACTAATTAGGTCATTTTACGTGATGATCCACTGAGCATACAGTACTCACCGGTCCAACAATGTCAGAAACGTGGGACACTGTGGTGCCAGAGGCTGCTCCCAGGTACATGACCTTTGATCCAGGCTTGATATGGATCTGGTCCACTCCTCCCAAGATGGCTGCTGCCAGCTTGGAGCGGAACGGATTCCAGGCTCTGTACTCAATCTTCGTCTCTCCTTCCTGAAACAGAATGAATCCGAGCGTTACAGTCGTAGACATTGACAGATATTTTACCCATTATTTAACACAAAGTTTTATATGCAGTGCAGCAGAGGTCAGCTATTAAGAATCTAACGCATTATCAGTGTATGACATCCATTACCTAGGCACTGTGCTGCTGTCAATCAAAACCTTACCTCCACACTGATCCTCTTCTCTCCGTACACAGACTCTCCCACAACCATGTTCTTGGTCACCAGAGCATCTTCCTTCCCTCTGCTGATAAACACACCTGAGTGTACACACACACACACACACACACAGACAGAGACAGAGAGAGACAGAGAGAGAGTCAGTGTCTATTGAACAATACTTGTTGGTTTATCTATTTAGCCAGAAAGCAATTCCACAAACAGAAACGGGACAGCAGTGTATCTATAGATTATCTACAGGTAGAGTTCAGCATTAATTTCTAATATAATATCAATTCCCACAAAGGAATAAAGGCCAGTGAACCTAATCTCAGCCTGAAAGTTGGCGACTAAACACCTAATCCAAGCAACAGCAGGGCCCCAGCCTTCACAGTCTGCAGCCCAAATAATAATCCAGAATAATCTCTAAAAAAGTGTAATACAAACCTTCATGTCTGTGTGGCTCAACCAAGACCTTCCTCCCTGCTCCAAAGCCCCCTCGGCCACCGCCCCTTGGTCCTCCTCTCCCTGCACCTCTTCCACCACCTCTCCCCCGAAATCCTCCACCTTCCGGGGACCTGAAACTACCTGAAAAACAGACATGCGAGTTGAGAAAGTCAGATCCATATTTTCTGAGATCATAGTGATAAGGTGATTGCCTATGAGACAAAGCTCTGTCATTTCAGTCTGATGTACACCAACTTTATACATGTGTTCTCTAATGATTAACTAATCTTAAATCACTGAGGAAGCTGCTTTTACACCACATTTAATACCATAATAACTATAACAATGTGCATAATGTGATAATACACACGATAATGTTTAAAACCACCCCAACGGCCTCACCTCCTCTTCCTCCTCTGAATCCCCCTCGTCCTCCAAATCCTCCTCGGTCACCGAATCCCCCTCGGTCACCGAATCCACCTCTACCACCACGTCCTCCTCTTCCTCCTCGATCGCCACGAGGACTGAATCCTGGGGGGGAAAACACAGCCAGCAGAACCATGTTAGCGGAATTTGCACATCAGGAGGTTATTTACAGAGCCTATGCATGTACCCACCGGAGCTACTGTGCACCTATTGAAACTAGTATGTGGGAGCTACCAGATAAACATATGAAGTAAAAACTGATTGGTCTTTTTGTTATTCTCTTACATTGCTGGATGGTTAAGAGGGAAGATATCATAAAACAAGCCAAAATGAAACTTTCCTTGGTCATGTAGCAAAATACATCTTCCAAAAACCCTGTCTCTCCCCTCTATGCTGTTATCATCTTTGATCAGCAACTTAAATTTATTGCACACACACACACACCTTTATTTTCCTGACTTATTATGGCCAACGCCGTTGATGCATTAAATATTTGTAGTATTAAGTATTCCACTTGGTAGCTCCATTTTTGTATTTCTATCGATGTCCCCAGTCTGCTGTAGCATGATTATTTCCACCTTGTGATCAATAAAGTGCATCTCTGTAAATAAAAGGACTAACTCCAAGCTACCATGCAACGCTGAGGTAAATTGGAATCTTGAAACTTCTTTCTCTGCCACTAACTATATTCCACTCACAGGAGTAAAGTTGCTGCTGTGCCCTTCTAAATACAGATGTGAAATCTTAAGTTTCCAGTACACTGAGAAGGATCAGTGTGTGGAATGTACTGACATCTTGTGGTGACATTACACACTGCAATCGACTTAATAAAATAGAAAAACATGAAAGGCCTTTGGGAGCCAGTGTTTGGGAGTTCTGTGCGTTTGTAGAAACATGGCAGACATGTGAAGGGCTCATTCTACACTAATGAAAACAAATGTTCTCAGTTTCAGGTTATCTTACTCAACTACTGAAACTTTGAATATTATACCGATCAGCATTCTGAATGCTACACTGGATGAGAGCTGTGCTGTTTAATGGGGTGTTTCTGCATTGCTTTTTGAGTCGAAATTCATTTTTTAAGGTTGGTTGTTTGGTCAAAAGAAGAATCTGACGTTAATCTCCACCAAGAGGAAAGTGAGTCAGGAAGAGTTTCCTCCTCTGCTTGTAAACAACTCAAAGATGTGAGGCATCTGCACCATCAATGGAGGTAGATGATAGAGGCACTGTATGAATGTGTGTGAATGGCAATAACTCTGCTGTAAAGCACTCTGAGTCATCAAGACTAGAAAAGTACTGTTTATACAGGCCATTAAACATTGTGGAACAGCACGACACCAAACTGGACATAGTGGTACTGGGGGTGAAAATACTACCAATGTACCCATGACACGGGCACACGACCAGCAGGAGGGCGGTTATTTAATGTGGAGGCCACTCATGTGAAAGGTAGCACAGTGTGTAGGACTGAAACGTACACAGATTACAACGTGAACCGACACACGTGGCCCCTGCGGGACGACCCCTTGGCTCCATTTTAAAAAAAACTCAGGGGCCGCATTGCTCTGCTTTATCTCAGGTTGCGGCCATGACCACATTGTATCTGCCTCTCAATCCTCACTGTTATAGACCGATCGCTGCTGTTTAACATGAGTTTCACTAGTTTGTGTAAACACCACGTGTGGCCACGGCACCACGATTCTTCCGGGGTCCTCCGCCTCGTGTACACACGGAGCCCCTCGCCGTGTCAGCGGGTAGAACACGGACCTGAGTCCGGGCGGACGCGGCTCCGCTCCGGGCTCACGTGAGCGGGACCGTGACTGGTCCAAAGCCTCGTTGTGAATAACTGCAGGAGAACTCAGCCTCAAACACACGAGGTGACTCCATGTTGCGCGCTCTGCTTGTGTCGCACTAACCGTGGTGGGTGAAACTCAACACGTGTGCGCGGCGCGTCGCTGCTTCACGGTAACTCGCTACTTCAACTCGACGACCACCATCTTTTATATCACATGTGACGGAGCTAACGAGATAAAGTTTCCCCGGCGGCTGCTTCCCTCACATGCGGGCGGCTCGGTGAGGTTCAGGCAGCAGCGTGGCGGTGTAGGCCGCACGGACACAACTTCTGACCGGAGACCCGGGGCGGCACAGCGCGACAGGACGTGAAGATAATAAACCCCGACATGTTCGTACTGTACCTGGCCTCATGTTTCAGATGTGACGGGTTGAACCAGCGCTGTTCACTCAACTCTTCTGTCTTCGGACTCCGACTCGCTCTGATCACACTCACTGTGAGTATGCGCAGGACCACATGTGCGGGGCTCTTCTTTTGCTGCTGTTATTAGGGGACAGCAAACAACCCATCTACACTGTACCGCCACCTTCTGGACTGGAGTGCAACTCTTATTCACTTTCTTCTTATTCAAATGAATATCCGACATGCTGTAAACTGTAAAGCACAACACCGCCCTCCACAGACAACAACAGGATTCACTATAGTGATCATAATCATCATGATCATTGTTACAAGTTAAAGTGAAAAAATAAAAGCAGACAATAACAAACGATTGGGTTTATTTAATTTAAAATAATTAATCTTCAATTTGAAGATCACACAACAGAGCACAGAAAGAGAAATAACTACTTTCAAAAAATGTGTTTCAATTTTCTAAATAGGACAATACAAACAAAACAAAAGACACTTGGTTCACAAACACAGTCAATTACAGGTAAGACAACCCAGTCATTACAAAATGTAAAACAATACAACATTTGTGGTAGCAGAAATTCATTATAAAGTATCAAACCTATGGCATTGTGAAGGAGATATGTGTCCTAAGATGAATTTCTTTTATTACAGACACTTTCTCTTATTACAGACACCCACACTGACACAAACACCATCCCACTGCTCATCTGTGATGTCTACATTCACTTCCTTTTCCAATAATTGCTTCAAATGAAGGGTACCACTATTACCATACTTTTTTATAGCATAATATTAAAAAAACTTATGGATTAACCTGCTTGTAAAAAGAAAATATGTCTCTGTGATTTCAGAATAGTGTTGTGTCCCTCCTGACATAATCCCTTATTAGTAAATAATGGGGGGAAAAAACTGTTTTTAAAATTTTATATTATTGTATTACCTGGCTAAAGGACATTAATGTGGTTCCATCAAATAGGTTCTCTTGTATTTTTAAAGAGGCCAGTAGAGTTAAGAAATGTTTACATTAATCTACCAGTAAATGTGACTCTTAGGACCCAGATCTGACTCCTTGAAAACATCTTTTTCACAGCAGCCATTTTGATATAGTAGGTAAACATAAGTGTTGGCATTACTGAAGGTTCAGAGCTTTAGTAACAGCCTTACCTACTATTTAAACTCAAAATGGCTGCTCTGAAAATGATCTTAACTTTATTTTCATCAGTTCTTACAAGAGTAAAAAAGCTTTAATGTTCCTTTGCAAATGGTAAAGAATTTGTTAGTTAAAAGTTTTTGTTACGTGTAAGTTAACACAGGGTCAATAGTACAATTAAAAGTGTGGACGATAAGGACAAGTCAGCTCAGTAGTCCAATTAAAACCAAAATTTAATTTAAATAAAACAGCTAAAGAGGTTAATATAT
Organism: Hippoglossus hippoglossus; assembly: GCF_009819705.1. Lineage (NCBI taxonomy): Eukaryota > Metazoa > Chordata > Actinopteri > Pleuronectiformes > Pleuronectidae > Hippoglossus > Hippoglossus hippoglossus. The sequence goes on along the minus strand of NC_047166.1, from coordinate 18,985,008 downwards.
ATATATTAAAAAAAAGTAAAATACAATAATGTAAAACAATACATTCAAGGATACAAGTGTAACATTCAAGGAAGTGTGAAACCAAAGTGACAACTGTAAACTGTATGGGAATAGGCCTATGTAAGTATAAGTTATTGCACATTTTCCAGAGATAAACAGATATGCAGAGGATTGTTGGATGTGAATTGACCATGTGTTAAGAAGCCCGATGGCCTGGTGATGAAAACGGATGAATCCACATTCAAATCAAATTTTATTTTGTCACAAATTTAATTTCCCTCGACCCCTGAGTACCCAAGTATCCACTGAAAGCCTACATGACAGACCATTTTCTCAAGCCCGAACAAGCAGCACCAAATCTCCTGCAGAAGGTCAAGGCAGCGCCTCGATGTTCCTTATCTCAGAGCAAACAAGACGGCTGCAGAGTCTAAGCAAAGGAAACTGTTGGGGCTTTGACCAGCTCTATCCACCACATGGCCCATAAAATTACCAGTAGCTCAGCTGAATAAACTAATAAATGATCAAATGTGTGGATGCTCTTCTGGAATCAGAATCAAGGTGTATTGCCAGGTAGGTTTTCACATACAAGGAATGAGGAATATGCTGTGGTGTGTGTTTGAGAATGTCCGGAGGGTCTCTGGAGTTCAGCGCATGTCTGAAAGCAGCTTTAGATTGTGAGGTACAGCTGTGTGGGTAACATTCAAACAGGATACAAGACAAACGGGAGTAAATCTCTGATACATGAGATTTCAAGTAAGAGATCACACACACACACCCTCCATTGTGTTGTTACCACCAAGTGCCACCAGTTTGGACATGCAGTAGCTAAATGCAGAGGGGCTAGAAGATGTGGAAAATGTGGAGGGAACCATGATTTTACTCAATGTCAAGCTGAGGAAACCAGTAAAACCACATTGGCCTCCTACAGGGAGTGTGAATATGATGAGTTGTGTCCGAAATCACTCACCACTCAGTTTGCCATTTCATGGTGCTGTCCTGTAGTGGACTCATGTATCCCACAATGCATCATGAAACGTAAAGAAATTTGAATACCATCATGCATTGTGCTAATGCGGAATGAAAGATAAATGACCTACATCAATCATGAAGAATATTGCAAAGGCTGCGTCACATAGACATACACAGACAGCAGTACTGTGTAAAATAATGGCCACTGATTCATGCCCTGATCCATGATTCAGAGAAAACCCAGATAAATAAAAAAGGAGTGGTAGCAGTGTTACTTGAAGTAGAGAAGGCATATGATATGTTATGGAAGGAGGGCCTTATTATAGAACGTCATGGAGCTGCAATACGAGGGCACTTATTTCATTGGATTCAAGACATTTGGATAATTAGGTTGGGGATGCTTCTTTCAATTGCACAGGCATAAACAATGGGACACCAGAGGGTAGTGTAAATAGCCCAGTTATAATTAACATCATAATATGTCTTTCAAAACTTTGGGGCAGGGTTTAGTCCCTCTTTGTTTGCAGATGATGGAGTAACCTGGAAAAGAGGCAAAAACAAGCAGAAGCAGAGAGAATGCAGGAAGCCCTAAAAAAAAGCTGACATTGGGTTTTAAGATATCAGTAGAAAAAAACACTTATATAAAAGAACTGAATGTCACGAGTTACTTCTGTATGTGCATCCAATTGAAAAAAGTAAAAGACATTTTGATGGAGCAAAAAAAATATTTTTGTGGTGAAAAAGTAATAAATGTAAAGTGGTCCTTTTCATGAAGTTTGTTTGGTGTTGACCAGGAACACAGTCAATGATTTACAGAACAATGATAATCTCAAGATTAGACCATGAGTGTTTATGTTGTGGAACAGCCTCTAAGCTCTCAAGAGATTTGATGTTTTGCAGGTAAAAACACAGAGAATGTGATGCAGGGCCTTCTGTACCACCCCCATTCCAGCTTTACTTGTAGAATAGGGAGAAACTCCACGAGGAGAACCTAATTAAACTAAAGTTCTGAAGGATGGGGGAGAGCAAACCTGAGGGAAGGAGTGTTTCCTTTTTTAGATAATAAAGAGATGAAAAGGCTGGTGTTGTGAGAGGTAGTTCACTGGCCTATTGTACATCCACTCCAGAAATAGACCTGACAGCTGTGTGTCAGAAAATATCATAAGCCTAGTTTTGAGATCTTCACACTGGATCCCTGCATGTCAAAGAATTTACTTCTACATCCTGCTGTTGGTTTTTAAAGGACTAAACGGTTTAGAGCCAAAATATATATAAAGTTGGTGTACGATTCTGTCTGCTGCAAATCTTAGTTCTTTAAGGTCAATGCAGGAAACGTTCCTGTTTGTCAGTGCCTATTAATTAATCAAAATCATTTCTTACACTGCACTGTTACTTTATTTCTTACTTAATTCTGTATTTCGTTCAATTTATGTATCTCCTTTAATCTTTTTTTAAATGCGTATTTTTTGTAATGTCTTATGCTGGTTTTAAAAATTGCCGTGATGCCTTTTATATTTTATGTCAATCACTTTCAATTGCCTTGTTGTAGAAATGTGCTAAATAAATAAACTTGCCTTGCCTAGTTTTACTGCTCCTGGTGATTCACCACAAGAGAGTGATGAAGTTCTACATGCAACAGATACGATAATTAAAAAAACAAAAAGAAAACCAATACCTCTCAATGAAAAAGCGGATCCATACACTTAGAGACAAAGATGTTAAGAGACTTTTTGGCCATGGTTGATGTGCTGTAAACAAAAACATGTGTTAGCTGCAGCAGTGCTTATATGTTACATCCTGCCTCTGCCTGCGGCTCCTGAACACCTGAACTCAGAGATTTCTGTGTTGTCGTGAACGTATCTGGCCGTAGAACCTCCTGCTGGGTTGTTCATGTGTGAAAGGAAAATTCCAGAGAAAGTCTGGACCCAATTCTGTGGACGATCCCTGATATAAATATAAAGTATTTAAATATAATGGGCCCATTCTTGGGTAAAGAAAACAACAATTTATATGATTACAGACTAGTGGAAACATCACTAGGATTATTTACTTTCACCTAAATCTTACACATTGAATCTTAAAGAAAAAAGATCAAGACAAAGAAAATAGGTACAAATATTTCCTTCAACATCTGAAACCAGCTTCAGAGACAAGTTTACACCTATGGAAGTAGAATCACTCTGAACTGCAATGTAATTCCCAACCTGAGGGGGGCGGTATTGTGCCTCCAAGCTGCCGGAAACCAACTGTCCAGTATTGCCGTAAACTCAGAAGAAGAAGGAGTAGACACGTCACACAAAAATGGAAAGAATGATCACTGAGAGAATAACATTCCATATAGAGAGTAGGGGCTTGTTATCTCCTTATCAGAGGGGTTTTAGGAAAGGGAGAGGAACAATGGAACCAGTCATATTTTTAGAGAAGGAAATTAGGAAAGCTCAAGTTAATAAATAATTTATAATGGCAGTGTTCTTTGATGTTGAGAAGGCGTATGACATGGTATGGAAAGAGGGTTTAATGATTAAACTTGACAAATTGGGAATAACAGTAAGAGCTTTTAATTGGATAAAACAACTCTTTGTTCGATAGATATACACTACCGTTCAAAAGTTTGGGGTCACCCAGACAATTTCGTGTTTTCCATGAAAACTCACACTTTTATTTATCAAATGAGTTGCAAAATGAATAGAAAATAAAGTCAAGACATTGACAAGGTTAGAAATAATGATTTTTATTTGAAATATTAATTTTGTTCTTCAAACTTTGCTTTCGTCAAAGAGTGCTCCATTTGCAGCAATTACAGCATTGCAGACCTTTGGCATTCTAGCTGTTAATTTGTTGAGGTAATCTGTAGAAATGTCACCCCACGCTTCCTGAAGCACCTCCCACAAGTTGGATTGGCTTGATGGGCACTTCTTGCGTACCATACGGTCAAGCTGCTCCCACAACAGCTCAATGGGGTTGAGATCTGGTGACTGCGCTGGCCACTCCATTACAGACAGCCTACCAGCTGCCTGCTTCTTCCCTAAATAGTTCTTGCATAATTTGGAGGTTTGCTTTGGGTCATTGTCCTGTTGTAGGAGGAAATTGGCTCCAATCAAGCGCTGTCCACAGGGTATGGCATGGCGTTGCAAAATGGAGTGATAGCCTTCCTTATTTAAAATCCCTTTTACCTTGTACAAATCTCCCACTTTACCAGCACCAAAGCAGCCCCAGACCATCACATTACCTCCACCATGCTTGACAGATGGCGTCAGGCACTCTTCCAGCATCTTTTCACCTGTTCTGCGTCTCACAAATGTTCTTCTGTGTGATCCAAACACCTCAAACTTTGATTCGTCTGTCCATAACACTTTTTTCCAATCTTCCTCTGTCCAATGTCTGTGTTCTTTTGCCCATATCAATCTTTTCTTTTTATTGGCCAGTCTCAGATATGGCTTTTTCTTTGCCACTCTGCCTAGAAGGCCAGCATCCCGGAGTCGCCTCTTCACTGTAGACGCTGACACTGGCGTTTTGCGGGTACCATTTAAAGAAGCTGCCAGTTGAGGACCTGTGAGGTGTCTATTTCTCAAACTAGAGACTCTAATATACTTGTCTTCTTGCTGAGTTGTGCACCGGGGCCTCCCACTTCTCTTTCTACTCTGGTTAGAGCCCGTTTGTGCTGTTCTCTGAAGGGAGTAGTACACACCGTTGTAGGACATTTTCAGTTTCTTCGCAATTTCTCGCATGGAATAGCCTTCATTTCTAAGAACAAGAATAGACTGGCGAGTTTCACATGAAAGTTCTCTTTTTCTGGCCATTTTGAGAGTATAATCGAACCCACAAATGTGATGCTCCAGATACTCAACTAGCTCAAAGGAAGGCCAGTTTTATAGCTTCTCTCACCAGCAAAACAGTTTTCAGCTGTGCTAACATAATTGCACAAGGGTTTTCAAGGGTTTTCTAATCATCCATTAGTCTTCTAAGGCGATTAGCAAACACAATGTACCATTAGACCACTGGAGTGATAGTTGCTGGAAATGGGCCTCTATACACCTATGTAGATATTTCATTAAAAACCAGACGTTTCCACCTAGAATAGTCATTTACCACATTAACAATGTATAGAGTGTATTTCTGATTAATTTAATGTTATCTTCATTGAAAAAAACAGTGCTTTTCTTTGAAAAATAAGGAAATTTCTAAGTGACCCCAAACTATTGAACGGTAGTGTATCCAGGTAAAAATGGGAACGATAATGGAATGGCTCAGGGCAATGTGATCACCCCAATACTTTCCCCCTCATGATTAATGATGTGTACTCAGACATAAGTTCTGATATAGGAAAATCATTATTTGCTCATAATCGGGCATTATGGAAAAGGGCTAAAAACGTAACATTGATACAAGAGAAGATACAAAATGCAATCAGGATGGTAGAGAAATGATCATATGCATGGGGATTTAGGTTTTCAGTGGAAAAACTAAAGTTATGATCTTTTCTAGAAAACAGATAAGAGAGGCTGGTTTAAAAATGTATGGGGAACAATTAGAGCAGGTAAGCAGGTTCCGATATCTGGGGGTTTTATTTGACACAAAGCTGACCTGGAATGCACATATAAATAAGATGGAGAAAAAATGCTCAATAGTTCTTAATGTAATCAATACATTCCATATATTATACCAGATATTCTGTATGAAATATATGAAACACTATAAAGACTACATCAGACACAAACTAAAGTCAGATCCATGTGGATCCCAGCTCACAGCGGCATTGAGGGTAATGAAATGGCAGATTCACTCACTAAACAATCATTAAAACAGGAAATAATTATGAGTTTTTAAAAGAAGATGGTTTCATGAATATGATTTAAGTTAAGATTGTTTTTTTTGTTTTAATTTATGTATTTCCACTGACCCACACTCCAGCATAGCAGGTGGCGGTAATGCACCTTTAACGTAAGTTGCCAGCCGCCATTAAACAACAAAAAGAGGAAGAAGAAGAAGTAGACACGTCACTGGGGTCAAACGGGAGGAAAGATGGCGAGCGCCTATGAGAGCTTTAACTTGTAAGTGTAAACAGCATGTGAACGACACAGCGCCTCATTTTATGTATTATTCCCTCCGTCTCAGAGAGGAGGCAGAGAGCCGTGTCCGTGAGCGCGTCCCCCGGGCAGGCTAACGACACAGCAGCTAACCGGCTACATCCAGCCCGGGCTGCTGCTGCTAACACGGCTGCTAACACCTCCATTACGACACGTCTGCTCTACTAATGCTGCCTCCTCACACACCTGTACTTCACTAAACACTAAAGTCCTGTTGAGCTGCGGCTCAGGATGTGAAAAGCTGATCGTCCTGTAACTTTAGCTCCGACACTCTCAGGTTTACGGTGTCTGCTCGGTGTCTTCTGCCTCCACCTGTCTCTGAGCCTCACACACCGGCTCAGTATTGATTAGTAGTGACTTCCACCTCCCTGCTCCTGCTGCTGCTTGTTTACACCTGTTCTCTGTCTCACCAGGCGCACCACACCAGAGAAGTTTTACATCGAGGCTTGCGATGATGGCTCCGTGGATGTCCTGGCGGTCGACAGGGTGTCGACTGAGATGACTCTCACAGGTGAGCGTTCACTTTACTTTATCCCACACTTTGTTAACAACATGTTTTCATTGATTCTTTTGCAAATACATTTCAAATAAAAACCCCAACTCCTTCATTTACCACAGTACCCAGACCCTTTGTGGTGGTCAGGGGCTTCGTGTTTGCTTTAATTAATCTAGAGATGTTTCTAGAGCTGCGGTTGAAAAGTAGAACAAATCTCCTTTCATTTCCTTGATGGAAAATCATCAAGACATGACGTCGGGAGAATTGGGTCGGGACTTTCTCTGGAGTTTGCCTTTCACACATGAACAACACAATGGGAGATTCTCCTCTCAGACATGTTCACACCAACACAGACCTCTCTGGAGTGTTGAGGTGAGGGGTGGAGCAGCAGACAGAGACTGGAAATAATGTATACATTCTGCTGCAGGGATAACAGGTTTTTGTTTACGGCACATGGACACTGGCCTCAGCTCTAACCACCAAAAGCTCTCTTGACATCCTTGTTGTTGTCTTCTACATTCTTGGCTCTTCTTTTTCATTTATCCTTTTTCTTTTCTTTTTTTTTTGCATTTGCCGCATGTGAGAAACATAATCAGCACACAAACATGCTCGCAGCGGATCTCCTGCTGTGTTCTCACATCGGCTCCTTCTGACTTTCTCAGACTTTTTACTAGGGGGCTGGTCGGAGAAACTCAGCAGAAAGTCTGCAGGCTCTCACTCGGATATTTGCATTGACACATTCAGCACCTCCAGAGAATGTCCGGAGGTTCTCTGGAGTTCAGTGCATGTTTTTAAGCAACTTTACTGTCCCTAAGTACAAGGTTCTGTCTGTCCCTGAGTGTCTTCACTCTGTCTGACGTAGCCTGAGAGGATCTGACTGTCCAAATCCAGGGGTGTGAAGCTTTTAGAGTCTAAACCAAGAAGTGCGGAAACTGTAACTGGCTTCTACAAAGTACTGAATTAAATCTCTCATATACTTCTGTATATGAGAGATTTTAGTTTTCAATGTTAACTTCACCTTACTTTTTACTTCAATTTGTCAATTTGTTTTTATGGGCTATTGAGTGTAGTCGGGCAAAATGGCAAATGTATCAATTTAAAATTTAATTATAGAAATTGACAGGAGCTGAATGTTTTTTAAATCACTGCATAAAACTGAATAAGATCCTGGTGATCAGATATAAAACACACTGACACTAACCACTGTTATGTCCTTAGTGAGGAGGGACATCCCTGTCTCAGCTGAGACCAGACCAATATGTGGAGTCATGGGGACTGTACGTCTGGTGGCAGGTAAGTTCAGTTTGTAGTGCAGGAAGATTATGTTCCACCCATTCCTGGAAAATATGGAAACTATCAGCTAATGGGGAAGTAATGTGTTGTGCGTTCTCATTTCCTGTTTTTGTCAGGCATGTACCTGGTTGTCATCACAAAGAAGCAGAAGGTGGGAGATTTGCTGGGTCATGCTGTGTGGAAGGCTCTGGACTTTGAAATAATCTCTTATAAGAAGACAATACTACACCTGACAGACAACCAGGTAGCTTCTAATGTTTGATAATAATATGTATTTTGATCGTAACTAACTGTCAGAAGCATCTTTCATATTGTCTCCCTGCTGCCTAAAGATGTTTCGTTGGTTTGTCCACAATCCAGAGACACTGGATCTGAGCACCCTTTGTATAAGTGTTAAACTCACATGTACCCAAAGCAAAAAGCATCTGATCTGACACACCTCACCCTAGTTTTTATTAAAAGTATACAGAAATTATTATTGCTGTATAAAGCTATGGTTATGTCCTACTCACTGCATCCCATAGAATTACATTTCTTTTGCAGAGTGGCTAATGGAAGGGGAGGTGATTCTTTCATTAGTTATAAGAAGATACTGTACAAGGTGCCTCACTGCAAAAAAATGTTTAATTACCAAGTACTTTGTGATAAATAAATAACTGAACAATATACTTTATACAGCTCCATAGCTTCACACTGGGACACATAAAACAAGCACAGCTACTACTGTCAAATGTGTGCAGGTTGCAGGAGTAGGTGGGTGTGCAGTGTCCTCAAGCCCTGTCAGACCCCCTCGCCCCCTTCCAAATATTGTTATTTCTGGTTTCTAAAAACTAAGATGGTGCTGGACAAAATACCAAACTCAAGGCTTCAAACCCACATTTCCTAAACCAATGGGTGAAATTACAGAGGTTCCATTCTTGGTTTACCATTCACACCACCACTGACCAGGGCAAATGAGAAAAATGTGGTGCATAAAAGTTGATGTATGAGTGTCCAAACTGCAGGCTGCAGCTTGTCCTACTGACTGGAGTCCACACTGAATTCCACTACTGTTTGTATCTGTCTGCTGGACATGTCTCTTGTTTCAGATGCAAGACAACAAGGCTTTCCTGTCCATGATCAACAATGTGCTTCATACAGACAGCTTCTACTTTGCAACAGACTATGACCTGACCCACAGTCTGCAGCGCCTGGCCAACACCAGCCCTGAATTTCAGGAGATGAGCCTTCTGGAGAGGGTTAGAAATACCTTTTATATATTAGTCCCTTTCAGAAATGATAGAAACAAAGTTAAATTCACAAATAGTTGAATAATAATTAGATATTTGAGTTGTTAACTGATTCCATCTCTTCTAATAAGTCTCTAAGTACAATTTGTGTCATCTATGTTTAGAGATATTTCTTTTATCCCAAGATTCTTTCTGGGGGCATCTTCAATACAGGTGTCCTCATCTCCAGGTGTAGGTTACAGCCTTCGCTTCCTCTGTACTTGTCCCTATGTTGATGTGTGCTAACTGTCCATGTTACAGGCAGACCAGCGTTTTGTCTGGAATGGCCACCTGTTGAGGGAATTCATTGCTCAGCCAGAGGTAAGACAGAATGAATGTTCTCTTTCATAGCATTTGTGTTTACTTCTCACTATGGGGCTCGTTTCCTGAGTATTCTCAGTAATACTTCTTTCTGGAACTTAAGCATAGGATAAAAATAATCCTGCGGTAGCTTGTGTTCAAACAGCAGGCTAAAGTAATAGTCATAATAAAATACTTTTGCTTTGGCTACATCAAAGAATCTAGAGGCACCGGAAGCCTACAGCAGTTATCTGATCATTGAAACATTAGTTTTCATTTTGACTTAAAATGTCATTCAGCCATTATTCAAGCCAAATCATCAAGACTGGTCAGACTGGGTCAAACACTCAAAAGGTCACATATTCTAGAAAGTGAGATATCCATGTCTTTGTCTTTGCCACTTGGATCCAGCCTCCAACCTTTGAGGATTTGGTTTCTCCAAATGTTTACCTGAAATGTGTAATTTAGTTTTTTTGATGTCTCTATTTGTGTTTTGCTCGACCTCGAACCGAATCTTTTCAGCTTTTAGTCTTCTCATATCTGTATACATCTTTCATATGCTGTGCGTCACTATACTTGTTGCTACAAGACTTGCTAACACTGCCCTGAGGATGGCCTCTAAAGTAATTGGTGGATGGAAATTGCTGTCATTCAAGATAAACCTGTCCACCAGTATATGAGTCTCCCTGTCCCATAGTGAGACATGCTGCTTGTGTAACCCTGGCTCGTTAAGTGGCCTCTTTCCAGTGTTGCAACTTGTGTCATGGAGTATGTGCTCGAGAGAAAATAAGGGGGGTATTATTAGTATAATCTCTAAGAGCTATGGTTGCATAAGTACCTTCAAATGTTATTTCAGAAGAGTTGCACATAGTATTTTAATTGAAATGAATGATAATGACTACAAGAGTAAAGCATATAATCATTTAACACTGCTCTAATCTTACAGTTACACAAGTTTGTGTATCCTGTCGTCCATGGCTGTATCCTTTTGTTGTCTGACTGCCAGAGTCTATTACTATCCTCATAAAATGTATGAGGTGAGCATTTAGGTGAAGGAGTGTGAGACATTAAATTAAGTGTGTCTAGTTTATTGAAGATTGTTTTGCTTTATTTTTACATTTGTTACCTTTTTTAAAATGTTTTGACTTATTCTTTTTTTTTTTTACTTGACCAGGATGAGTAACAGGTGGCTATTAAATATACTAAAGTCTACAGTACATCCTAAAATGTTACTGTATATTGAGAATTGTATTTAATAGTGATTCAGAAAGAGAGCCAATTTTTAAAAATTTAAAATCAGATATATTTTCTTTATATCATGTTGTTTTTTTTTTACATGTATAGCAGTGACTCCTTTCTATTTTATGTCAGCTCTGTTGGTTCCATAACACATTCTGTTAACTAGTCATCATCATGAAGTCGAGCTGCATCAATGGAAAGATGTTTGAGTGGAGTATAATCTCCAGGAGGAGCTGTTTCAGAGCCGGTGTCCGCTACTATGTCCGAGGTAATACTGCTGATGATGAAGAAAAAACAATTCATGTGTTTGATGAAAAATGATACTACTCCGAGTGCTGAAAACAAGGATTCACTTGACCACTCTCACTTTTGAATACAAGTAAAATATATGTTCATTATAACAGCTCCATATGAGAGGGAGCAGATAACACGTCTAGGTCACTATAAGTCTTGTCAGATTTGTTTATCTTATTGAGAGAGTAGACTCCTGAATTCATCTTATCTCAATTTTAAGAAAAGGATGACACAAAACATAAAAACACAACATCCTATTTTAAAACATTCCAATTCCTTAAGTGTCTCCGGTCAACCACATGAGACAGAACTGTGGTCAGGCACATTATATGTCATACACATCACTAAATGCATAGAGTCAAAGAATCCCAGACACCCATCCACCCCACTGACTGCTTCACGTTCTGTGTCACAGCTGTCCTGTACACGTCAGATCCTGGTATTCTTCTTCTACCACTGTTTGCTATGACAAAAAATACTTATTCTGTATATACGAGAAGACTTTAAACAACAAATGATGAACGTCATTTCATATTAGTTTCATCTGAATAGTCGGTAAACAAACATTTAAGTGAATTTCATGCATATCTATGCTATGCAGGCTCATGTGCTGGACATTAAGTCAAAGATGAGAAGACTGTCTCTGCAGCTGTGGGTCTTTGATCCTTTACAATGTAGAACTTTTTAAAAGGGTCTTTGTGTTTTTCTCTGCAGGCATCGATTCTGAAGGCCACGCTGCTAACTATGTAGAAACGGAGCAGATTGTGCAGTTCAACAGTGCCAAGGCTTCATTTGTTCAGGTGAGTCAGATACTCAAGTCAATAATGCTGCTGTAGCGACACAGTGAAGTCTGCTGTTCAGTCTCAACATTAGGAAGAACTGAAAGATCATTTAGGAGGAACAGTAAGTGAAGAATTCTCACTGCTGAGGGTTCTCCACTGTAAAAACTACATCATTAAAAAGTACAGCATTGAAATATCATCCCTCAGAATATTGCATAAACAATTCGAGCAGAACTTAAATTTGTGGCCATTTTGTGTGTTGATTTCCCCCCACAATGTGCTGATGCTGTGTTGACTTTGCTGTGCAGATCATTGCACTCAGTCCACATTCTTGTTGTGGTCCATGGTCATTCCCACATTGAAATGTGCCCCAGTAGAATGAAGACAGTGATATGAAACTTTGACAGTATTCCTACTCTGGATTGTGGCTTAAATATTTTGTATATGCTGTAATGGAGGGATGAATGAAAGCTGGATTATAGTATATTGATGTATTGTTCCCTTTTTCTTCACAGACAAGAGGCTCCATCCCCTTCTACTGGTCCCAAAGGCCCAACCTCAAGTACAAGCCAAAACCACAGATCAACAAAACAGTCAACCATGTAAGCTGTACTACAAAACAAGGCTGCTTCCTTTGTGTTTTTGTATTTTTTCTTTATTTCTCATGCAGTTTCTTTTCTCTCTGTAGTTGGATGGATTCCAGAGACACTTTGACTCACAGATTATTCTCTATGGAAGACAAGTCATTTTGAACTTGGTAAGATGGGTAACTCTTCTACTGCTTTCACTTTATGCAACCAATTTGCCAGTTAGATATCGGTTCCTAATTTTAAAATCCATGATATTATCCTGGATTAAAAAAAACATTCTGGGGAAATGATGCAATAACAAAAACACATATTGTTTTTCTGGTTGTTTGTATAATTTTTTATATAAAAACAACAATTTGTTATGATTTTGTCAGATCAACCAAAAGGGCTCAGAAAAGCCATTGGAGCTGGCGTTTGACAAGATGGTGACCAGTTTGGGAAATGGCATGATCAAGTAAGATTACCATTAATTCCACCATTTTCATCTCATTTATGGCTGCATTCCTTTAGGGCCTCTGGTTTATTCTACCTCAGGTTTGGTTGAGGTTGTTGTATTTTCAAGTGCTCACTTTTCTGCAGGTACATCGCGTTTGACTTCCATAAGGAGTGCAGTCGGATGAGGTGGCACCGCCTGCAGATCTTATTGGACACGGTCGCTGACATTCAGGATGAATTTGGGTCAGTGTGTATTTTGCATTGTGTGTGAGTTGATATGATAAAGGGAAAACATCTATATATTAGCAGTGGAACATTTGTGACTATAGTAGTTATTCTAACAGCCAACAACATTTTACACCAGTTTTACACTGCAACAGACCTATTGTAGGTTAATACAGTATAGTAGCATATTCAGCAATGGACAGTTCACATGTGGAATGGAGGTTTATTCTTCATCAGAAGTTGTGTCTAATGTTATCTAAACTCATGTTTTACATTTGTGGATCAAATAAGCTACACAGAAGATACACTAACTTTTCCAAAATTGCTAGTAATGCGACGTTAAAGATTTTATCTGTAAATAAAACTAAATTGTTTTGCCTTACATTCACACCACTTGGCAGCAGGGGGTACTGCAGCCCCCTCAGCACCCCTACTTCCTGCATCCTTGCTTAAGATCACTATAAGTGCTTTCATTCATTCACACTCACATTAAAATAGCACTTCCATATTCAGCACCTTCTTTATCACACCTCACTCACACATTGACAGCACAGTCATCAGGGGCATTTTGTTTTCATTGTCTTGGCCCATGACACTTTGACACGCAGACTGGAGGAGCTGGGGATCAAACGATGACCCGCTCTACCTCCTGATTACAGCAGTCGCATATATACGTACTTAACATCAGACGTAATGTTGTGCGTCTGGCTTCAGGTATTTCCTGGTGGATGCAGATGGGAAGGTGCAGCTGAGTCAGGAGGGGATCTTTCGGAGCAACTGCATGGACTGTCTGGACCGCACCAATGTCATCCAGAGCCTTTTGGCCCGAAAGTCACTGCAATCACAGCTGCAGGTACGAGCCAATCATGCAAGTGGTGAACACAATGATAAAAAAGCACTGAACAAGGGGGAGCAGTAGCTGTGCTCTACTTAAAGTCATGTCAGATACAATGATTCCAGTGTTGACATGCTGTATCAAATAAAGTGGGGAAAAAGTCTCTGACCACTACTTATCCACAAATTCTTTGTATTTGTTAAGTATGCTTATTATTTGGTCAGAATAATTATACGTCACCATTATTTCAATCAGAAATTTGAATTAAAACTCAATTAATCTGCTTGACTGAATTGTTGCACATTGTTTGTATATTTACCATTCATTCTCAAATAATAACTGGACATCATGAACGCAAAGTTGGGTGGGCAGGTCTGGATTTTGCCTGGATTCAGCTCACATAATAAATTCAGTATATTGTCCATTTTCACAGAACAAAATCTCATCAGAGAAACTTTTTTTAGAACAGTATTACACACCTGTCAATGATACACCACATTTCCTGCAGATGTTTCACATAAAATGGATCGTGAGTTCAGTTGAATGTAGCTTAACTCTAATTGGAAAACGGAAACTTAGAAACAATTGGAAGACCCGATACCCACCATCAATGGTATCACGCCAGCTGTGATGCTGCTGATACTCAAAAATCTGAGCATTAGAGTGGTGAGTATGACATGATGGAGTTTGTTCTGTGGGAATTTTCATTACACTGAACAGATCAAAACCCCAGGTAAATATAGATGAAGTGTTGCTGTTACATAAATTAAAACTGGGGCAGAAAGTAGGGAGGGTTTGTACTAAAATGTCATGACACACTACCTGTAGCTTTTAGCGTAATAGCCTTTTGACAGATGAGTCAGTAGGTTGACATTGGATGTTTGTGCCTGCAGAAAATGGGAGTCCTGAACATGGGCCAGAAGATTGAGCAGCAGATGGACTTTGAGAAGTTGTACAAGAATGGTGGGCTCCAGTAGTGTCCTTTTGAATTAAGTCACGTGGCACAGCTACATTTACAGTCATATATTAACATGATCTACTTCTTTTAATTCTCTTTCTGGTTGGTGTTTTGTCCCTGTCTGTCCTCGTGCAGCCTGGGCAGACAATGCTGATGCCTGTGCTAAGCAGTATGCTGGTACTGGTGCCTTGAAGACAGACTTCACCAGGTGAGTTTCCACACAGCTGACATCCAGTTAAACACATGATCACTGCTTGATAATGACATAGAAACCATCTTGATTTGGGTTAGATTGTCTACATGTCACATACATACATTGCCATCTGATTTTGGACTTGGTTCCAGTGCAAGAAATTGTAACAAACAATGTGCATATTTCTAAAAAGAGAAATCTGGGGATGTAAATAATATAGAAGATACCTCCTGATATATTCTGGTTATTCTCAACTGTCCCTTAGTTCCATCCTCAGGAACAATTATAATAATACCACCTTTCATTACAATCTGCCTATATTATCGTTCACTATTTGCTTTGACCACCTTTCACTTGACGGGGGCAAAATTGTAGTGAGAAGTTGGAATACAATCTTAGTGTCATTGTTGTGAAACCTTTCTAATCAGCACAGTTCACATGTAAAAAGTGTAACTCTGTGGAGCACGAATTGGCTCAACGAGCTTCATTTCAGATGCCTGGTTCAGATTAATCCTCTGGGGACTGTGGAGAGTTTCTATGCGGTGTTGACACGTTTATCTTTCAGGACGGGGAAGAGAACTCAGTGGGGCCTGCTGATGGACGGCTGGAACTCCATGATTCGATATTACAAGAACAACTTCTCTGATGGTTTCAGACAGGTGGGTCCAAACCTTCATAGATTTGAGTGCTACAGTATATTTGTGGATGTGGATAGTGATGTGTATTTTACAGTTAAATAAATACAATGAATGTATTAGTATTAGGGGCATCATATCCTATTGCTTTTAGTATAATTTTAGTGTAAGGTGAACCACACCTTGACCGAAAGGACGGGGCTGTTCCCTTGGATCAGGTTGAAGTTTGTCAGAACCCATCCACTCTGACTTTAATCAGAGGTATTAATGACCACAGGGCAGCTGAGTAGTTAGTGCTGGATATGCTGGATGAAAATATCGAACATCAATGCAGGAATGAGTAACTGGTGAAACAGTAGGAGACGGTTTGTCTTTTTTAACACAGGACTCCATTGATCTGTTCCTGGGGAACTATGCTGCAGAGGAAGCTGATTGGACCACCCCACTGCGTGACCCCAAAGACTGGAAGTTTTTGACGGTAAGAGAAGCTCAGGAAGTTGGACTGACCAATCTTTTTTCCCCAATATGTTTAATGTAAACCTGGTTTTCTCTTTTTCTAGTTGCCCATCGTCATGGTGGTAGCGTTCTCCATGTGCATCATCTGCCTGCTAATGGCTGGTAAGACAAACTACAGTTAAGTCCGGTTAACTGACATTTTCATGCCCACATTATTAGGGTTTGTTTATCCTCAAATGAATCGGTATCCGACTCTTATTAGTATTTTTGGTAAGTTTTCCCATTTGTTGAATGAAAATGTAGTTTTTGATTCCTCCACTGACTCTGTGACCTGCTGTCCCTCCTCAGGGGACACGTGGACTGAGACTCTGGCCTACGTTCTGTTCTGGGGATCAGCCAGCGTGGTGACGGGTGGCCTCATCCTCTTTAATGGACGCGACTTTGTAGATGCTCCCAAGCTGGTCCAGAAGGAGAAGCTGGACTGAATGTGTGTGTGTGGAAAGCAGCTAGGCCCTGGCGAGCTCACCGCCTCATCCACCAGCTCGTCATCACTTTACCCCCAGCATCAGCAGACCTGGAGCCTTTACTAATAGAGGGGGGAGTGGAGGAGGGCGGTGGGCAGCAGGGCAGGCCTCATGTGCGATGATGGTGGAAAGAAAGAGACTGGGAGTGCATGAGCCTGCTGCTGTCCACACTGTAGCGATAATCAGCGGACAGGACTGTCTGTCCACAGGTTTTACTGGACACTGAACCTTCTGGTGTTTGTTCTAACTGGATGTCCTTGTTCTTGATTTCAGAAGATTGTGGTGGGACCCATGCTAAATTCCATGTTTGTCCTCCTGCATTCCTAATGGATGCTTGGGATCAGATTCAGAACAGAAGCTGTGATATCACAGCACAGTTTTAAATGATTTAGTGTTTCTACTGTTGATTTTCCTTCAGTGTTTTTATGTTTGTCATTGCCGATATGTTCCTGTCCATTTGCAGTTACTATGTCCCAGGTTACACATTGCCTGCATTTCCAGAACAGTAACGGGTCAATAAGGAGTCCAAAGGCTGGAAGAATTCCACCCTTCACCGTTTAAATTTTAGACGTTTTCAGACATTAACTCCTGAGGATATCCGGCGAATTGGGTCTGTACTTTCTTTAGAGCCGTTCAAACACGAACAACGCAGCAGGCGATTCTCCGCTCAGACACATTCTCCGCTCAGACACATCCACAACAACACAGAAATCTCTGCAGCGTTCAGGTGAGGGGTGGAGCAGCTGGCAGATCCAGGATGTTTTTGCCTTCAGCAGTGGCCTCATCACCAAAAGCTCTCTTGACATCTTTGTTGGTGTTCTCTGCATTTTCGTCCTGCGTTGTTTGTTTTCTTTTCGATTTTTGATGTTTGCACCTGTCGCGTGTTAAAAACGTTGTCAACACACCCACTCGTTCACGGTGAACTCTGCGGACGATCTCCAGCTGTTTTCTCACATCGCCTCCTCCAAACGTTCGGAGTTTAGTAGGGGGCTGGCCGGGGAAACTCAGCAGAAAGTCTAGAGGCTCTCAGTCGGACATTTGCGTTCTCACATACAGCCCATCCGGAGGATCTCCAGAGAGCAGTGCATGTCTGAAAGCAACTTAACACAGCCAGTGGACATTCTTATCTAAATTCTGCCTGTAGATTTCTGCTTCTTTTATATATCAGCCTCATGCAAGAACATATTTGTTCTATGAGCGACTCATGGTAATTTTTGGCATTCACCTTTTTCTTTTTGTTCTAAGATTTCCTAAGCTACGGTATGTCAAACATTTTCTGACTTGAAATCTTAAAGCCTTAAACTGAATGAATTGGGGGGGGTTTTAGGTATTTTACTGTATTTAACTCAAATAAAATATATTAATGAAATAGACTTAATAAAGATGAATATTGTGATCGTCATCACAGCTGCCAAATGAGGTTTCTTTTTTATTTTTATTTTTATCAAATCAACATCTTGGTTAAACTAGGTGTTTGAGGGTGTGTTCTCTCTCCAGTGTCATCCTCTGTTGTACCTGACTGTGTAGCATCACCTGTTAAACATATCACTCCTTTATTTCTGTCACAGTGATGATGGGCAGCTGTATTCATATTTTCTCATTGTTTTAGGTTCTTTATTACGACTACTGATACTAAAAGAACAGTTAAATTATTATTTTCACTCATTGATAACATTTTTGGTAATGAATCTTTCCCCCAAGGGAATAATTAGCCTGTTATGAAAATATTTGCATGAGGTCCAATGTGTGTCACGTGGATGTTTTCTGGATAGACCGCAGCACCTTCATGGACAAATGTAAATCTGCCTGAAGACAGAGACCATGTTGTTTTGGGAGGAAATACTGGTTCAGCCCATTTCCGTCCTCTGAGGGTTCCACCTCAATGTAGGATTCAACACCTGCGTTGGGACAGTGTTGTGTAGTCTGGCTGAAAGTAAACTTCTTTATTGCTTTGAGGTTGTTATATTTATGTATTGTAGCTTATGATATTATGATAGCACACTATACACAATACCTTTAGCATGTACTCTACTTTAGGCCACAGGTAAGCCATAGCACTACTAAACTTCAGCCAAAGGTGGCCCGAATTTGTTTTGTGCCATTTTCACCTTTTACCACATGGGCCACCGTAGGTTCACATCCAGATTACACCTTGCCTGAAGCAGCACATTTGTTTTGGGATAATTCGGCTGCATTTGCTATGTTACAAGTGGGCCACTTTAGGCTCACATCTGTTTTGTTCTGGCCACAACAAGGCCAGAAGTGCTGCATCATCACTGAAGTGGACCACATCTGTATGCTATGTGTAAAAACAACTTAAATACATAGTTTCCTTTTTAAAAACAGTTTTTAGGGACTATTTTCCATGGTGAATGATTCCTTATTTGATGCTGTGAGTATTTGTAGCAGCGGAATGATCTGTGTGTTGCTCAGTCAAAACAAACTACTGTGTGTGTGTGTGTGTGTGTGCTTGTGTCCATGGTACTGAAACCGTGTGGCTCACTGATGGAAACAGTCACAACATTAAAACAGGTAACTGCTCTTATTGTTGTGACTGATTGGTCCATATCTTTGGCCTGTTTTATAAAAGTTCGCTCTGGACCGGCAGTAATGTGATTATACTACAGGTTCAGTTCATTTCCATGGCTCCACTAAGTGAAAAAGAAATAAAAACACAGATCAGAAACAGTTATCTGTTGTAGAGATGGATGTATGTCAGACTTTGATACCCACACTCATTTAACAATAAAATATATAGAATATCACCAGACGTGTACTATAATCTGCAGTAATTATGTACAACCTTTGTGCACACCTAACTGTATATGTAACATGGTACATGCGTTATGTGTTAAGTGAAGAAGATGCCGGATTATTTCTCCTGCTGTTTTCATTCAGAGCAGCAGTGAGGCTGTGAGCTGGGCCATGCTTGGCAGCTTTTGTCAGCACCAGAGAGAGACACCTGAAAATCAGCTCTCAAAGTTTTTAGGCATGAGAGCTCCGAAGAAACATTTCAATCAGAAGAGACTGGTGAGAGAGGATAAATTAAAATGACATTTTTTTTATCGTGAACTTTTTATGAAATAGACTTCCCCCAGAGGCCAGACACTGGTGGTGAAGATGAGCGATGAAGCAAAGAGTTGGAACGTCAATGAGGGACTTCTGGATGATGCTTTGAGCCGATGGAGTCCAGAATTGAGGTGGTGCAGGGGTGGGTCATTCAGTATCACTGAACTGAGCTGACTGCTGAATGACAGCAGAGAGAGTACGTTTTAAATAGGTCAGTTGATTGGCTCAAGGCGATTGTATCAGGCTGTGATTGGATAAAAAGAGGAGCTGGTGGAGCGGAGGTAGAGCGGGAACTGTGCAAGTGACTAAGGAGGCATTCACAAGAAGACCGTCTCCCTCACTGAACCTTTGCTTCATTTGTCTGAGCCCATAAGTGTAGTCATATCCCCTTTAAGAGAAGATGTCAGTTTGCAGAAAGAATGAAGTGGATGGACACACTGTCACAAACGTAAATTTTCAGTCTATGCTTTGACCACATCAGGTTTCGATCATCAGTCTGTACATGGACAAATGGACTCGAGCTACATACCTTTCTGCCCTTTCAGTTCAACCCCTCCTTCACACCTCACGCTGCTGTTTAAAGTAGTCAGACATTTGTCTGAGTGTACAAAATCATTTACTGCTGCCGAGGTAAGTTCCTCCTTATCGGCATATATGACATCTGCTGAAGTGAGATTGTAAAAAGCTACTCATTAATGTTTTTTTTTTCTTGTTGCCTGATGTTTCCGTCACTAAAAAACTCCAGACTGTCGATGATATGCGTTCTTTGACAGAGGTAGTGGTGCAGTAATAAACAGGGCAGATGATTTTTGCTGTGTCACAGTTTTTCTTTGTGCTTTTTTGTTGTCATGACTGAAACAATTTAAGATCGGAAGTGAAAAGAAACACATTACAAGTGATTAGACATTATTTAAAGCTCCAGTAGGCGATAAGTTGATCAGTTATCCATTCCACAAGTAAAACCTCTTCAAATACTGAAAGGTTTGGAGCTTGTGAGCCATGTTTACTACTAGAGTGTATTTCATGATCACTATATCAGGTTTTATTAGATTATTAGATGAGAATAATGATGCCACTCATCAGATTGGGCACTGTAATGATAAGAGTACTTTGTGAAGTCCTGATCTTACAGTAAATGATGCACACATTGATTTCCTCAATAATAGCTTTATTATATCTTCATTGCTTCCAAGCCGGTTTTCTTTTTTGTTGTAACTGTAATTACTACTTTATTGCTCGTGTAATTTCATTTTCATTTGTACTTTGTAACATTGTAAAAAAAAACTTGTAACGCAACAATGACTGCAGGAAGTGCGGTGTTGTTTGTTCAGAAAGCTTCACAAACATCTCAGACGACATTAAAGTGCCTGTTTTATTTGGTGATACTTTACTTTGATGGGAACATAAACAGAAAGGAATGATTACAAAACCACTAGTGAAGGAGTTGTTTCTGATTCGATCACATATTATAAACACAGAAAGTGGTCATTCTGATTCCCAGATACCAATGAACTATTCATTACTTCTATTCAGTCTATTCTCTAGTGACTCATCTCATCAAGCCTTTCCTAGTGTGCCCCTCGCAAATAATTCATTTTACACTTGTTTCACCCATGTGGCGCATTTTACTGTAATTATCCCATTTATTTTTGAATCCATGTATTTGGTAGTAGGCCATATAATCTCTGGGGTGTTAATTCTTGTTTTTCTGTAAAGGATTTTAGTGTTTTTTCTACCTCTGGTAATACTGTAAGGTTTTTCTGGCTTATTTGCCAGGATGGGGATCAGATGATGAAGAAACAAGCTTAAAATACCGGTTCAGATTAGCCCCCAGTGAGCAGGAGGAGAGACCTGCAGGGGGAGCTGCCGCAGGTCAAACCAAGGACTTCACTTCATTCAATAAAATACAGTATCCAGTGCCCTCTGTTTGTGTAGTGGTGGTTTGGGAACAACAGGAGCCATTAATGACACACTCAAATGGAACACAAACACAGACCCCATTATCAAAAAGGCCAATCGAAGACTGTTTTTCTTAAGAGAATAACTTCCTCCTCCAGTTCTACACAGGAATCATTGAAAACACAGACTCACCTTTTCCACAATCTGGTTTGACGGCCTCTACGTCGATGTCTCAGGCTGTACAAACCACAGCTGCCAGGTTTTTAACCAGAGTAAACAGGATGAAACACATCGTCCCGATTTAAGGCTCTTTAAACTGGCTTCCAGTACGTTTTAGAATGGATTTTTTAATTACTTATAAAGCACTTCATGGTCTGACTCCTCATGGTGTCGTTGATCTGTTAGCTCCATACAACCCTGCTCGCACCTTGAGATCCTCTGGCAGTGGCATTTTAACAGTTCCAGACTCTCAGATAAAGTGGCGGTTAAAGGTTGATTTCTGTGTGAGCGCTTCCTGCAGCTTACTGTACAACTGTAGCTTAACATCATCTTCCTGCTCTCAACTGGATATGTAGGTGGATGTTCTGATGATGGTAGAAGCTTTTCAATTTGTTTAAAGGCTATTGGTTTAAACCCCCCCCCCTTATGAAACCACCTTTAGCATGTGACCAAAGTTCCATACTTCAATCCTGTGATAACAACTAAACCTTGATGCACACACAGACTACAGGTTGACTTATAAATTGGCCACCATCCAATAGTCGTCACTATGATAAAGACGGATAACGATATAAAATACTATTGATTACCGGTTATGTTTATGTTAACAATTGAATGATAGGGTTTTAACTCTGTTCAAACAGAAAAAAGCAAAAGTCACATTTATTGAGTATTCATAAGATAGTTTGAAGACGTATCTACAATATGTACACAGTTTACATGTTTGAGGGTGTACAAAGCAAATATTTCAGTATTTGGTTTATATTTGGCACAGAAGCTCCTCTACTGGTTAATACAAGTGCTCGGTTTTACTCTTATAGAGAGGATATGAAAGCAGATATCAGCCCTTTATAGATAGATTACAGATATAAAAACTACTTATCCAAAATATTTAACATAGTAAAACAGGTCATTTGTACAAAGAGAGTTCTTACAAAGAGAAAACATAAATGTGCTTACTATATAGACAACTCAATACAAGCAAGGTGCTCTTAATCTTTTAGTCCAGCATATATTCTAAAGACAAGTGAAAACATTCAGCCAGTGTGGTGTGAACTGAGCTTCTCCTTCTCTCATGCTTCAAAATCCATTTGAGAAACAAAATGGTGCCAGTGGCAGCAGAGCTGGACCCTCTGTAATCCTCTCGCTGGATTAAAATCCCATTGTGGGGTTTTATATTTCAACAAAAAACGTGTTTGGCTTGACCCCACTGATAAGAGACATTCATATTTGAGGTTAGCTGTTAAACATGATTTAAAACATCAAATATCTACTGTACTCAAACCCTAGATATCACAATGGAACACGATACTTATCTACATACAATCATCCATCATATTAAGACCATTTAGTAAACTAGTGTCATATGATACAGTGAATTACAGCTACATTTGCCATAAATGTTGAAGAATCAAACAAACTCTATCTACACTAATGAACATATTCCACTGTTACGCCGTGGACTAGCAGAGGCTGAGCGAGGAATTCTTCCTGCTCTGTGGAATGTGATGAGCTGGAATCGCTTCCAGTGTTGAAAACTGACTGGCACAGTCTGACTTTAATACTGGAGGAAGTTATACAATCAATGTCACTTGACAGAAGAATTTATGTAAATGTGACTCATACTGCACTTTGAGCGGCTGTTATGTGCTATATAAATACCGCTCATTTACCAGATACCCAGTTT
Organism: Hippoglossus hippoglossus; assembly: GCF_009819705.1. Classification (NCBI taxonomy): domain Eukaryota; kingdom Metazoa; phylum Chordata; class Actinopteri; order Pleuronectiformes; family Pleuronectidae; genus Hippoglossus; species Hippoglossus hippoglossus. The sequence goes on along the minus strand of NC_047166.1, from coordinate 18,961,555 downwards.
TCTTTATCTTAAGGAGCAGATTTATTTGATGCCTTCTTCTGGGTTTATTGCCCATGCCTCCAGTTGTTCTGTTTCCATTTTCAAGGGGTATTTGTACTGTCCACACTTAAAAGAAGTCGTCTGACAGGAATAGAGGAGATCAAAAATGCTCTCAGCAATGCAAATTGTGGTGAAAGTCGAGAAATAAAGGAAAGAAAACACAAATGAGCACTGATTGTGTGCCACTGTCCCTTCATGTGTTAGCAGATCAATGGTGTTCTGCTGCTGTGTTCAGAGATGGTGTGGCCCCTAATCACACACTGTGCTTACAGTACGCTCCCTCTGATGGTGTCCATGTTTCCTCTTCCTGCAGTAGACGTAGACAGCTGTGAGGGGAACACAGCTCGTTGACGACAGCAGCAGCAGTCCGATGAAGACTTGACCAAAGACCGGATACTCTGTTACCTCGGACTTACCCTGATGAAACCACAGGTACAGTTAACAACTGCCTTCACATGTTAATCTGTCATCAGTCTAGCTGGCACTAAAATGCATCTGTGTTAAACCCTGTTATCACAAATGCAGGGCAATTTTCATGGCTTCTGATTATTGAATTATTTTGATTTCATGATATATCGGACTGACACAGATCAGTGATGGATGCTGAGAAACAACTTGAGATGATCCCTGGACGTAGCTCAGCTGTCTTTTTGTCTTTATAACCGACCTAGAGCTTTGTATCTCTTAATGCACTATATTGAAGCTTCCTAAAGTGCCACGAAAGCAATCAAGGCCATCACTGTCATCATTTACCGATGGTGAGTGCACACAACCTTGAATAACCTGGAGGGGATCTTGTGTTGTGTAACATCAAGTCTGACCTAATGCTCTTTGCACTTTTCAACCTTTTATGTCTCTGGAAATTCCCATAACAGAGCTTTTTGTCTGAGTATTAAGAAAGAGTTTCGTTTGAGCACAGCCTCTGTAAGTCCCTTTCAGCTGACTCCAAACAAGCAGGTCTCAGTTGGCAGTAAACCTTTACTGTTGGTTCTCATGTAGCCTACAATGATTTTTTATCATTTAACTGACTAGACATTGGTTGATTCGTAGTTGTCACATTCTAAAAAAGTTTAAAAAACAACAGTAGAATGACAGCAAACATTTGACTTTAAAGCCCTGGACAAACTGAAAATACAAATAATCATCTCATTGCCACTAAATAGATTTGGTCTGTTTCTGCTGAAGAAAGTCACATGGGCGGCTGTTCCTGGACATTTTTCTATCTTAGGCCAGACAGGGGGTGGAGACTTTTTAAGATAATCATGAACATTTTATCATATTCATCCGACTTCTGGTCTGTGTCATTAGTTTCATCTTTCTTTCCATTCACACATGTCCCTGTTAAGGATCTGATATGGAACAATTCATATTTCTGTGTGATACTAATAATGTCCAGGTTTTTTTGACCATCTCTTGTCATTTCTGTTTCTGAACTCCAGCTAATCTCAGTGTGCCCAACCAGATTAGATCTAATATTTGTTTGAATTCTTTTCCAGACTGTGCTTTTCAGACATTATACACTTTGGAGTGCGCTGCACAAGAGCGCAAATTTTTTTTCCAACAAACAGCAGTTCTCTGGTCTCATTATTTGCTTTGGACTTAATTAATATTCATTCTAACTTCACCTTGTCACTGTTTATTATTACAGGCTATTCTTTCCATTGAAGTAACCTGGATATTTGTACATGAACATAAAAAAAGGGGAAAAATCCTTAGCTTACCAGCTCTTTGTTCCACGCTTGGTAAGTAGGTGTCCCTCCCTGGATATAGTTGACGATGTAGAAGATGAAAATTGTAATAAGGAGAAGGGGACTGACGAATTTCCACATGATTCTCCAGTACAAGTTTGGGCGATGACCAAGCATATCCTCTACGTCTTTTTCAAACCTAAAATGAGAAGATGATGTATTCAAATCCAATATTATTTGGCAAAATTTAGAAGAGCATTGCTGATTACTTTATACACAAGCAGATAGCAAAAGCCACTATCTGAGCTAAAACTTAAGCTGAACTGAAGGCAACAAATATGGATATTATTGTACTACACACAAATACACAAACCTTTTACTTCCATAGATGTAACTAATGGTGATGACCTCAATGAGGACAACGAACAGCAGCGAGAAAGTGGCTCCGTAATCATTGAACATGGTAAACCAGTAACTCCCTGATGTGGTAGTGAAGCCCAGGCCGAGCAGGAAACAGAATGTACACACTAAACCTGCGAGCAAAACACAACAATTCAGTCACTGTTAACTATTGAATTATAATTAGTAAGCTTAAACATTCACATTGCAACACATGGATTACTTTAATGAAATAAGGACTTAAGTTTGTCCTCTAATTGGTCACAATAATACGTACATTTGTCTGTTCTACTTATGGGAAAGTCTCATACTCATAGAGATAAATTAAAATAGACACCTGCGCTCTATACCCTGAAGAAAGAAACCAGATTTCACTCTGACTTGGGTTTGACGGCAAAAACAGCATTTCCTAAAATGCCCGAGCCAGACTGGTTACTTCACGGGTAGTGCAGAGTCACAGCATGTTTTTTCTCTCTTGTTCTTGTGCCACATACAATATGGATACCAAAATATCACACTATATTTTCCGCCAACATCAACCTGGATCTTACCGTTAAACAACTCGGTGCTCATGCAGGACGTGGCCTTGAAATCTCGAAGCGGGGTGATGATGGCAGTGATGTTGCCCAGCATGCTGCCCATTCCCAACAGCAGGAGCATGGAGAAATACAGCACAGACCACAGCTGAGGCAAAGGCATGTTTTTAATAGCTTCGCTGTACACGATGAAGGCCAGACCTGGCCCCTCTACTGCCTGAAACAGACGAAAGAGACAATTGATGACTGGAATGGAAGATTTGACTATGGCCTCTTGAAAAAGCCTGAGAGAACAGACATGAATTTGCTGCATTCATGACTATTGCTTCTCCAAGGAACATTACTCAGAATGTATTAGTTCAAATTGTTCCATTGCTCTTTGCCAAGTGTGAATAGAAAACAAGGACAGATCAGTCCGCACCTCTTGATTTATGTTCCTCGGTCTGCTGATGGTTTAATGTCTATAACTTTATATGGACTTATACAAGATAACAGCTCAAAGACGTGTGATAAGCAAGTGCGTGCAGAGTGCAAATGGTTTCCGACAGTATGTGTCAGGCTACTGTTTACATTGATGATGTTTTGTAGACGTGTTCACACACTATGTAAAACCAGCAGCACTTTGTCTAAAGCTTGATTGGAAGGTGTCTAAATGGATCTGCTGACATCACAAAAATGGCCAAATATTGTTGTCTGCACCTGTTGAACTGAGCAGTAGCAGTCAGGTCAAACATTAGTCACAAATTAATTAGATTAATTTTTTTACATATCTAATATCCCATCATCTTTAAGACCTGCTTCCAATCACTTTAACCTTCCTCTGTTTCTTTTCTGTTATACAACATTGTATTTACTACTTTCCTGTTTTCCACATTCACTAACTAGATTGTCTGTTCATCCTCTTTCCCTTTTGTGTTAGAAAAAACTTTGCCTCTTTGTTGTGGGATTTGATATTTGTCTACACCCTATTTCACTCTGGTATTATTTGCTTGAATTGGACTGATTATTTGTGTAAAACTACATAGATGTTCAGTGAAGACTTTGTGTTTTTGGTGATTCTGCAGTTGATATTTCCAATTCTTTAAAAAGTTAAACAATAAAAATATAAGTGCTTTAGATATTTATATAAGAAGAGTGTAATTAAGAGGAACATACACTGTCTAGTTCACTCTCCAGGTCACACGTTTGCAGTTTGCTGGAGATCTCAGCAAACTCCTGCGGGTATGTTGCATTCAGCTTCTCAATCCACTCAAAGACAGTGTCCATGGAGATGGTGTCCTCTGCTAGATCGAAGGTATTCAGCAGCAGCCAGCGTGTCCTAGAAAAGCGAAGAAACAGACTCTTACATGAACAGTACACTGACTTCATAAAATGTCATAATTAATAATAATTAATTAAATAAGCTTAAATAGTCCTCAGTGTGATTTAGTATCATATCAGTGTTAGTTAGTGAGAAAACATAGGTGATCCAGACATAGTTATAGACAATGTGCTTTGAATTAAGCACAGTATGAATGTGTGTGAATGGGTGAAAGTGATCTGTGATGTGAAGCATCAACTAGTTCTCTCCTGCAGTGTCTGCAGTCTAACTAATGTCGGAGGAGGGGCGAGTCTGTGCGGCTCAGCTCACTAACACAGGTCTCGGTCCAAGGCGGCAACGTCCCAACTAACCTATCTGTCTTAACAAAGTGAGGTCAGAGCTAAATGTAATTCATGCATTGTGCTTGCCTTCTACCAATGCCACTCCTTGCATCCAGATTATAAACACACCCATACACACAACCATATATATAAAATATATACAAGGCCATAGAGGCCATTTAGGTTGTGTGTGTATATATATATATATATATATATATATATATATATATATATATATATACACACACACATATAAAAAACACACACACACCTCTCTAGACAGTTCTCATAGTTGAATGTGGCCTTGAACCCATAGATGGCAAAGGTGACAGTGCTGGCAAAAATGGACGTTCCACTGTTGATGAGGGAAACCATGATGGCCTGGCGCTCAAAGTTGTTGTTGTACTCGTTGTAGCTGGCGAAAGCTATGAGTGACCCAAAACCCAAACCCAGAGAGAAAAAGATCTGAGTGGCCGCATTGATCCATGTGGTAGGGTTGGCAAGCTGTTCCATCTAAAAGCAGATGCACATCATGTATGGACACAGGCACACACACAGATATTCAGAGTCACATTTTCAGGTATATTTCTAAGATATATATTCAAGCACATTCTAGGATATATACATTTGCCAATTCATAACACATTTATTTGATAGTTCTGCAGAGGGTTCGAATGGGAATCTAATGTGACACCTTCAAGCTGATTATTCATGAGCTGTGTGGGTCCATACTCTGTTGTATTTGAGATAGAAACTACACTCAGTGGTTTTACCTATACCACCACATTTAGAAATATAATTTAGTGGCCCTTCATATAATGGGGTGATAAACTCCTTAGCATCATGTCAACAGTATGCACAGACACCTCATGCAACCTAAGAATAAGCATTATCCTTGTTTTTGTTGCTGCCAAATCTACAACACAAACGTACCTTGGGTGTGAACATATATTTGACACCATTTACGGCACCGTGCAGAGTGAAGCCCCAGATCAGGTAGATAAAAAGGACCACATATGGAAATGTGGCTGTGAAGTACACCACCTGAGAATGGAGCCAAATGTTAAAGTTCAAATACGGGAGTGAATGGGTGTAGCACCGTGGTGGCATGTTTTGACTTATGTTGAAGTTTTGATAATTGTCATAATTTAAGGTTCCATCCCTCGACATTTGAGATCGAGGTCTTCATAGTTGCTTTGTGGTAAAATTCTTCAAACTGGTAACATGAACATACCTTATTCTCCATTGTCTTAATCAATCAAAAATAGCATTGCTATTATAAAATGTCATAAGAACTATTAGCAACAACACCAAACAAGTGCGTTTTCAATAATAATGTAGATGAAGTACAGGTCTGGTTGGATATGAGCACAGAAGAGTACAATTGTGCTATTTTACTATCTGAAGGAATATTGATAATTATTCATAATTTTGTTGCCAGTGTTTCTCATCATATTCCCAGTCCTTGATTTTTCAAGTGTTACTACTTAAATGTCATCAGTCATAACTGGCAAACTAAAGTCGACATTGTACAATGAGGTGTGTGTGTGTGTGTGTGTGTGTGTGTGTGTGTGTGTGTGTGTGTGTGAGCACCTCTGGGTTCTCTTACCTTTCCAGTTGACTTTACTCCTCGGATTATAAACAGGTAAGAAATCACCCAGGCAAGCAGAAGTAACAATGCCTGGCTTGTCTGAATGCCTCCATTCACTTCAATAGAAGAAGAAATATCCAGTGTTTCCCTGTAGAAGAAGTACTGGGTGGGTGTAGCCCTCTCACACTCCTCTATGTATCCTGTTCCGTTGGCATTGATGGGACAGTCTGCCCAGGGCAGGACTGACTGGGTTAGATATGAACACAGAAGAATTTTACAAACCAATGTCGACCCGACATGTTGTAAACATTGAAAAGTTGTTTGTTAATTAGCAGCTCACTTGGAATGAATTAAAGAGGTACCAGAAACTCCAGGCATTGATGATGTTGTAATAGAGACACAGATACGTGGATGTCACAACACTAGCAAGACCTAAAAAGAAAACAAATTATTATACTGTTGTTATATAAAATCGGTGCCATTTTACACATTCTATGTCCACCTCTTAACCCATAATGCTTCGAAGTCAGTTTGTTCTTGTGGGTTGAAGCGCTATGACAGAGGCTACATCCTTTTCAGTTAGAAAATGCATAATTTTGGCTAATTTCCATCTCCTGTCCACAAAACTCCAGAGTGTGTAAAACCTAGAAGTCTGAAAATGCTCCTGATGCGATTTTAGTTTGAAAGCTCTGGGGCTGTGGACTTTGGACAAATGGAGACGTCTGGAAAGGATGAAGCACTCCCTCACGTTTGCTTCCTTACCCTGGGGGTCAATCTAAGGGCAACTATCCATATCGAGCTAAATACACTAGCCTATCTTTTACCACAGGTGCGATCCATCCATTATGATGGAAATAGTCATGTGTAATACAGCTTTAACTAACTTTAACTAGAATTAGAATTTCTGGATTTACATGTGTTATATTGTTAAACGTGAAAATGAGTCCATTATTAAAGGAATGAGGGCTCAACAGGCTGCAGCAGTGGCAGCAGGTCGAGGTGAGGAGATCTCTGTTCATTTTTCACTTAGTTTCAGAATCTTTACACTCCAACTGCCACTTCAATCAGCACTTACCCACTCCTCCCAAATAAGGGTTGATGGCAGTCCACGCCCCGATGCTTCCAAGACGCATCTTCTGACCGATGGCAAGCTCTAAGCAGAATAAGGGCACGCCCTCCAGAATCAGCATGATAAGATATGGAATCAAGAACCCCCCTGGAGATGGACAGATATGCCGTTTCAGTCGAAATAAGGTAATTACACAGCCTATCTACACATTTTCATCATAATCACATGATTAAAATATAGTGAAGCAACATCATAAAGTGTTTCAGTTGAAATAAGATATTGCATTAATGGTAGTAAATGTATATTTAAACACTAAATTCATGACATCTGGGAATTGGAGGAGGAAAACGGAGGAGAAAGTAAAACGGTTTAGGCTGTGCATCAGTTAACTGTTCACCATGTTCACAGAGCTATATTTCATTCACAAAACTGCATCAGGATGAGTTTTTTTCTGTGAGTGTTTTCCCAACTAACTTTTTCCTCAACTACCATGATCGCTGATCATTGTTTACTTCCACTTTATTATGAAGAGCTTTTACTAAGTAACTATGTTGTTAGTTCTGTTTTACCAGTTGAAGCCAAACTAGCTAGTAGACGACCATGTTACATGTTACTGGTACACGTTACTTGTTATATTCTTTATGTTTCATGTAATATTTTAAGTTACTTGTTACTGGTTACATTTTAGAGGTCAAGCTAGTTCACACAACATGATTTTCAGTCCGATTGCAAGTCGTTGACGAATTTTGCAAGAAGCCGACGAAAGCCCTCGATCAGTTGCTGTGTGAACTCTTAGAAGACGCAATTAGTGAGGCTGACCAACCCTTCAGAGACACGTTACAGACATGTCCCAGATACGTTGCTGACATGCTGCAGACCCCCATCAGATGGATCAGCAATCATTCAGATCACTTGTCTAAAATTCACTACTTTCTCCAGGGGATTGCTGAAACTCCCTGACTCATGAAACCTCTAGTCAACCTGCAGACAAGACATGAGCGCCCATACAACCAGGGTCATAAGTGCACTGGTGCTCTGGTAGAATCCACAGTTGGTGTCGTGGTGCCTGAAGTCAAATTATAATTTTGTAAAAATTATTATTACGTGCTGCATATTGTATAATATTTCAGTGAACGAATTGTCTGATCCCAAACCAGCACATACAGGTGCATCTCAATAAATTAGAATATCATGGAAAAGTTCGTTTATTTCGATAATTAAATTCAAAAAGTGAAACTCATATTTTATATAGATTCATTACACACAGAGTGAAATATTTCAAGCGTTTACTTCTTTTAATTTTGATGATTATGGCTTACAGCTAATGAAAACCCAAAATTCAGTATCTCAGAAAATTTGAATATTGTGAAAAAGTTCAATATTGTAGATTCACGATGTCCCACTCGAATCAGAAAATTAACTCAAAACACCTGCAAAGGTTTCCTGAGCCTTTAAATGGCCTCTAAGGCTGGTTCAGTAGGATCCACAATCATGGGGAAGACTGCTGACTTGACAGTTGTCCAGAAGACAGTCACTGACACCCTCCACAAGGAGGGTAAGCCACAAAAGGTCATTGCTAAAGATGCTGGCTGTTCACGGAGTGCTGTATCCAAGCATATTCATAGAAAGTTGAGTGGAAGGAAAAAGTGTGGTAGAAAAAGGTGCACAAGCAACAGGGATAACCGCAGCCTTGAGAGGATTGTGAAGCAACGGCCATTCAAGAATTTGAGGGAGATTCACAAGGAGTGGACTGAGGCTGGAGTCAAGAGCCACCACGCACAGACGTATCCAGGACATGGGCTACAACTGTCGCATTCCTCGTGTCAAGCCACTCCTGAACCAGAGACAACGTCAGAAGCGTGTTACCTGGGCTAAGGAGAAAAAGGACTGGAGCTCAGTGGTCCAAAGTCCTCTTTTCAGATGAAAGTAAATTTTGCATTTCATTTGGAAATCAAGGTCCCAGAGTCTGGAGAGGCACAGAATCCAAGTTGCTTGAAGTTTCTACAGTCAGTGATGATTTGGGGAGCCATGTCATCTGCTGGTGGGGGTAAATGGTTTTGTATTTATATAGCACTTTTCTAGTCTTGATGACCACTCAAAGCTCTTTACAGTACAGTTTTTTACATTCATCCACTCATACATTCATACAGTGCATCTATTAGCAGCACTTTGTTGTTCTATGAGGGGCAATTTGGGGTTCAGCATCTTGCCCAAGGACAAGGACACTTCGGCATGCAGAAAATTTGCATGCAGAAAATTTGCATGCCGATGGGGAAGACTGGGGATCGAACTGCCGATCTTCAGGTTGGAGGACTGGGTCCACTGTGTTTTATCAAGTCCAAAGTCAACGCAGCCATCTACCAGGAAATGTTAGAGCACTTCATGCTTCCTTCCGCTGAAAAGGTTTATGGAGATGCTGATTTCATTTTCCAGCAGGACTTGGCACTGGCCCACACTGCCAAAAGTACCAATACCTGGTTTAATGACCATGGTATCACTGTGCTGGATTGGCCAGCAAACTCGCCTGACCTGAACACCATAGAGAATCTATGGGGTATTGTCAAGAGGAAGATGAAAGACACCAGACCCAACAATGCAGACGAGCTGAAGGCCACTATCAAAGCAACCATGGGCTTCCATAACACCTCAGCAGTGCCACAGGCTGATCGCCTCCATGCCACGCCGCATTGATGCAGTAATTCATGCCAAAGGAGCCCCGACCAAGTATTGAGTGCATATATATATATATGAACATACTTTTCAGTAGGCTGACATTTCTGTATTAAAAATCCTTTGTTTTATTGGTCTTATGTAATATTCTAATTTTCTGAGATACTGAATTTGGGGTTTTCATTAGCTGTAAGCCATAATCATCAAAATTAAAAGTAATAAACACTTGAAATATTTCACTCTGTGTGTAATGAATCTATATAATATATGAGTTTCACTTTTTGAATTGAATTATCGAAATAAATGAACTTTTCCATGATATTCTAATTCATTGAGATGCACCTGTATGTGAATATGTTGCACATATATATTTTATCCATATCATTGATGGAGACTTTACCTTGACCTCCTCCCAGTGCATTCATTCGATTTTAAAGCTATTTTCATAACAAACTATTGTTTCTTTACTTCAGTGAGAGTGCGACCAACATTTGACACTTCTTCATCAACAACACTGCTTTCGTCAGTCTCTTAATTCCACTTCTGATGCTGTTAAAAATTACAATCTCTCCTAGCTGGGTCTCTGAAAGCAGGAATTCAATCATCAACTCGTTTTTCTTTTTACTCTTTGATACCGTTTCCATGAATGAACACTTCTGCCATATGGGGCAGGAAGTATGACCTTATATGGTATTATTTGGGTGCTGATAATGCTAATTTGCTATCCTCGTGCACTTTTGTTCCACTATGTACAGGTGGCATTTTCTCAGATTATTTACACTCTTATCTGAAGTTTGAACCGTTTGCTGAATCTGACGTGGCATGTGTGTGCAAACTCACCATATGAACAAATGTAAGAAAGATTAAGGAAATATTAAAATATTCTTGCATAAGGCTCAATTTTTTCTTTATAGGAAACATAACAAGTCCAGCACTGAGTTTCACAAAGATTATTCAGATGTCTTTCAAAAGACATACAAACCAAAATCAGACTAAACAGAGAATTTCAAGAAGTCCTTTAAAGGAGCAAATCATGACGTTTACACCTTTTCACACCTGTTCTGTAAAAGTTAAACACTTATTAGTGTAAAAAACTCTCAATGATAATGAATGTTTTTGTGGTGAACAAACGTTTACCTGAAATTGTGTACCTGCTTGATTTTAATTACAGCATGTTATTGTATTATGTTCCTACATAACATCTACCTTTGAATAATATATATGTGCAGTGTGAGTTCTCTGCACCACAGTCTGTCTATCTATCTTATTGAATCCTTTCTATTGGTAAACTATTGTTTTCCGCCAAGTTCCTTTTAGTTTGTCTCTTAGCCTCTATCCATTTTTGTGTTGACCTTGACTAGACCGTATTTGTGTTATTTTAACTTTGTCTGTGAATATGGTTTTTACACTGTATACATCTTTGCTGATGCTTCCTTATTTTGAACTGCAGTTAGTTATTGCCAGTTTGAACTCTGAGTGTTTAACAATAGCTCATTCAGTGTGATAAGGATTCGTTTGGATATTAACCACCAGAGACAGCCCACCTGCATGACTCAGATTATTGGCATGACGTCAGTGAAGCAGTGGTTAAGATTTTTCAGAATAACTCTTATTTATTTAGGCTATTTATTTATCAAATGCTCTTTTCCCAGCCCTGTTTATATGTCTCTGAACATTGTTTACACTGACACGAAGAGTCAGACAAGACCTAAAAGAAGACTATCCAGGGCCAGATGTGTCACATCAGGATCGAGCATGTTGGAGGCGAACACGGCCCCTCTGGTTTGAATGGAAATCAATCAGATACACTTTGTTTATAACGCATGGAGCCAGAGTGGTGTCCACTGTGGAATCGGTCACTCACCTCCACCGTGCATTTGGCACAGGTATGGAAACCGCCACACGTTTCCCAGTCCCACTGCGTAAGACACACAGGCCAGCAGAAACTGCAGGGGGTTGTCCCAGCTGGGTCTTGCGTCTTTCTCCATGGTTAAGTCCTGTGGTCGTGTTCAGGTCTGAGCTGAGCAGGGTCAGTGTGGATGATTACAGGCAGCGGATCAATGCGCGGTCCGTGGAGGTGTGTGCCGTAGCCGCGCGCTCTGGCTGCTTTTATATACTCGCACCGCGGCTGCAGCGTGGCCCCCGACTGCCAGGAGGTGGGTCCTCAGTAATGCGATTAGTTTGGCGTTACTGAATAACTTCACATCAGGCCCGGCGCCAGGATGAGGGCGCTGTTAATTGCGTTTTAAAAATGAAATAAAAATCTTTGATCTTACATGCAATAGGCATCTAAAGAAACAACATCAACATAAAGACAGTGTTTCGAAATCTAAGAAAACAAACACTGTTATTGAAGCAGAGGAGGCATTTGGCCCACATGACTTTTTCCACACTTTGCCAGATCTGGGCCACAAGTAACATGTCGACCAATGGAGCCAAAGGAAATAAGTTCTGTGTTATTTGGGCCATATTCACCATTTACCACATGGGCCACGCTTAGGTTCACATCCAGATCACATCTTGCCTAGAGCACCTCCAAAAGAGGCTACATTTGTTTTGGGATATTTGGGCCACATTTGCTGTGTTATAAGTGGGCCACTTAAGGCTCATATCCATTTAGTCCTGGCCATGAGAAGTCAGAAGTGCAGCAGCATTGCCTGAAGTGGCCCACATCTATCCGAGTGCGGACCATTCCTGGAGTTCCGTCATTTTAAGAGGAAGGACATTTGGTCTTTTGTGTATAACAACAGTTTTAGGGCAAAGCAGCCATTGAGTGAAATACAATTATTTAGGTCTTACAAATAAATAACTTGAGTTTATGATTAGAAAAACTAAATCACAAATGTCCCCCAAAAACATCATGGACTTTTAATAACTTGACTCACAATTCTTGAAAAGAAACACTTCTTCCTCATTAAAATTTTCAACATCTATAAATATTTATTTTCAGAAGTTTTTTAACCTCTGAAATGAGAGGTGACTGGCTGTCTGAGTAGAGGGAGACCAGGGGATCTTATCATACTTTCACACACTCTTTAATGTATCCTGGGATCAATACATCAAATTGTTAAAAACATACATGGGGTGAATTCAGGTAATCTGGGGCCAAATTTTTTTGCTGTTCTGATTTCTGTGACTTACTACTATATCTTTCTGTAATGCTTAATATGTTTTCTAACCACAGCAGCAGAAAGAATGGAGATATCATACTCAGGGGAGACATGGCACAGCTATTAGTGTTCCTGTTGCTTGTGCACCTTTTGTGCACCTTTTTCTACCACACTTTTTCCTTCCACTCAACTTTCTATGAATATGCTTGGATACAGCACTCCGTGAACAGCCAGCGTCTTTAGCAATGACCTTTTGTGGCTTACCCTCCTTGTGGAGGGTGTCAGTGACTGTCTTCTGGACAACTGTCAAGTCAGCAGTCTTCCCCATGATTGTGTATCCTACTGAACCAGCCTTAGAGACCATTTAAAGGCTCAGGAAACCTTTGCAGGTGATTTGAGTTAATTAGCTGATTAGAGTGGGACATCGTGAGTCTACAATATTGAACTTTTTCACAATATTCTAATTTTCGGAGATACTGAATTTTGGGTTTTCATTAGCTGTAAGCCATAATCATCAAAATTAAAAGAAATAAACGCTTGAAATATTTCACTCTGTGTGTAATGAATCTATCTAATATATGATTTTCACTTTTTGAATTTAATTATGGAAATAAACAAACTTTTCCATGATATTCTAATTTATTGAGATGCACCTGTATATACATGGATCTTTTGTTCCCTGGCATCTCCAGAGAACAGGTAACTGATTAATGCAGGATGGCGAACGTCAGCTGATATGTATCTTACAATGTGAACAGACCCAGGACCTGTTTAATCAACATCGTAAGAATATCAGCATCAGATCCATCCATCTTATCCAGGTAGCTCAGACATCATTCAGTCCGGCTACGTCCTGCAGAGAGGAACCCAGGAGGTCCAAACCATCTGAGCTGGTCTGTTTCAATCAGAGGTGGTGCTACTCTCAGCTCCTTCCAGATGTCTGAGCTCCTTTGGGCTAGCCCAGCCACCAAGGTTGCCCTTTTGTCTGCTTGTTCCAAGATCATATTTTTTTGACTATTACCTAAATGCCATGACCAAAAGTAAGAATTGGAATGAAATATACATTAACTGGTTATTTGCTTCATTTTGAGGCACAGGTCTTTCTGTGCAGTCTGCTATGCCTAACAATCACTGTCGATACCTTCTTCACTTGAGTTAGTGACCCATCATCATTTGTATGTTCTTAATTGTTTCATGGCCCAGAAATCGCTACAGGATATTACAATATGCTTGTAGCCCTTTTGGTTTGTGATTTGCATGACCTTTTAAATGTTATTCCAAATTTACAGAACCTCCCACTGAATCCCAAAAGGACGTGAACAGTTTCTCAAACATTGTAAATTTGTACTTGAAAAGCTCAAAAGCAGTTCTTTTTGGATGTCTGGGTTACTCTTGATAATTTACAGGCCTCACTGTTTTCCTTGAAGCCCCCCCACTAACTGTCCCAAAGAAAACGGCCCCATTCAGGTCACCATGGCTCTCAGATGGTGATGCAGCTGCTTGTGTAATGACCCATATGTGGATTCTTACTGTGTCCTACTTAGCTGTTGTTGAGTCCCCCCCACACGAGAGACCGTGTTTATCAGGGCCTCTGGGGGCCAATGGGCTCAGCATTTACGACTCTGGGACAAGACAGGATACTTTTTTCCTGTTTCATGATGTGATGGAAAAAACTGAATGAACAAGAGCAGTATAAACTGTGCAACACTGTTCTTACTTTAATACAACTTTGGTTTCCTGAGGTTTAAGACACTGAGTCTTCTCCACTGAATAAGCACATTAGGAGCTAGTCCTAAAATAATTCATTTAGTCTGGGCTTCAGTAATCTCATCTGACAGACTCTCCATGCACAATGAAGACTCTACTCCAGCTGTTTGATTCAAGCAGGGACAGGGTGAGGTGCTGTGAGCAGAGATTTAACAAGAACCTACACAGTAACACCCCAACAGGGTTCCACATGATATAAGATGTTCTCAGTAATACTTGCAACACTTGCACATTATACATTCATTTGAATATGTGTTGATATCCCAGGTTTAAAGCATTTTCCAAGATTTTTTGGGATGCAGTGTTTGTTTAATGACAACTCCAGAGGCTACAAGGCAATCGCCAAAGATCCAGAAATCCCTCTTTCAGACGTGTGTTAAAACGATCCTTAAAACTAATTTGTTTTGTGGTCTTGTACACTGTATGATAAGCGGTAAATACAATCTACAAAGGACAGTAGGTGTGGATTGGGTGGGAGGTTTAGGGCAAGAGGGGGTAAAAAATGGAACAAAATAGAGACTGTCCTCCCAAGAATAATACAAATATTTGCTGTTTCAGCAAACTGAAGTGGGCCAAAGTGCTGAACAGACTTTAAATATCAGAATAAACCGCTGTAAAGGATCCAACAAATGAGGATAAAAGAAAACAATAAGCATAACAACAATAAAGTTGCCTACAGACTTTCAGAATCTGCAAATTTATTGCTAGCCACATTTTGCAACATGGAATTAGATTGTATGCTCTATGA
The DNA here is from genome assembly GCF_009819705.1 of Hippoglossus hippoglossus. Taxonomy (NCBI): domain Eukaryota; kingdom Metazoa; phylum Chordata; class Actinopteri; order Pleuronectiformes; family Pleuronectidae; genus Hippoglossus; species Hippoglossus hippoglossus. The sequence goes on along the minus strand of NC_047166.1, from coordinate 18,946,297 downwards.
GTGTCAATATAGAAGAAACAAATCCCTGCAGTCATGGTATTTAATGCGTATTAAAGGAAATAAAAGAGGAGGTGGAGAATATGGACCCAGTCATAAATGGATACATTGTTCATTCAGTGTATCATGTCAGGCTACATTCCTAATTGGTTGGTTGGTAGATGTAGGATGTTACATTGTGAGATGGTCTTTCTACTATGAGAATTTTGTATTAGTATTTGGTAGAATTAAAGAATAATGCTATCTTTGGATGTAAAGCTTGATAGGGCTTAAAATGATCTTAGAATCAGATGATATATAGAGCACTTCTATCCTAAGAGGAACATTTGACTGCTCTGTAGCTCCTGGTCAGTGTGGCAGAAACCTGGTGAGAGTCTCCAGGCAACTCTGTGCTGCTCGAGACCATATGAATCTATGAATGCAAGTTGCAGCTGCACCGCAGAGAAGAATCTGTTTGCCTTGATCCCCACAGACAGGACAGCCGTCCGTCCTAGAGACATTCCTCTGTCTCTTATGCTGCGTTTGTTTGGGAAAGAGTCTTGAAAAACATGTCTGAAGTGAAGAGAGCATTTTTTGAGAAAGATGCTGCAGCGTGGCTCGCACAGGGGGGCATAGGAGGCATGTTTTGTCAACAGAAATGGAATTTTACAAGGGTCGACTCTCATGGGGGCCAATCATTTGTCCTGTTTCCATAACCCAGAACAGCTTCTCCACACTATACGGACCCGTCAGACATGTGCCCCAGAGAGAGGGCTGGGGCCAGTTTATCTCCAAAATTCTATTCAATCTGCCAAACCAAAACATACATTATATTAAGACCCTTAACAGAGCAAGAATGAGAGAAAAAAACTCCCTTTGTTAAAGGAAAAAGAAACCATCAGAACCAGACTTGGGATTGGCAGCCATCTGCCCAGTTGGATTGGAAGGAGAAAAATGTGGGAGAGGGAAGAAAGAAGACCAGGAATAGTTGCATGTATTTAAGCACTGTCAGACTGTACTGATAAAAATCATAGCCACCCATAGGTGTAATGTATCATTCCTGGGTCGAGGGGGAACCGGAGCATGTTATTAGAAAAATGACTCCCCCTCTTCACCCACTGCCAAGGATGACAAGAGCCACAGCAGATTGCAGTCCAACTAAATTGATTTACTCATCACAGTCGAAATAGGTTTCTGATTAAGCATGAAGAAAACCACAAACAAACCTATATCTATAAATGGGTCCAGGAAATTACCACAATAACAAAAAGAAAAGTGACGTTACTTGCCTTCCTAACATAAAGAAGAGAAGAGCCAACAAAGAGTGTATCTCGCCCATCCAGGCAACCAGCTCGCCTTAAGGACAGATTCAACCATGGACCACGCTTAAAAACTGGACAGGGCCGATTTTAGAAGATATTTACAGTGTGTACAACAAAGATCCCACCGACCAATTAAAAAAGCTTAGGTGAGATTTACAGCAATGTCTTGCAAGAATACTCAGCACAAAAAAAGAGCAGCAGCTACCACAAGAATTAGACAGCCGTCTCCGGTCCAATCTGCAACAAGGATAAAACACACGTAACAAGTGAACAGCATCACCGTCAAGAAGAACATCAAATACTTATTTTTGACAATGTAATCTATCTGTGCCCTCTCCATTGCAGCAGCAGCAGAGATTCAATCACTATACCAAACATTCTTCACCACTAAGAATCTGGAAATCTGTCCATTAAACAGGTGAAGCAGAAACTGAAGGCACTGTGTACATTTGACACAGTGAACCAACAGATTCTTATTTCCTCCCTTCAGGACCTGGGTGTCTCAGGCTCTGCTCTCTCCCGGCTCTCATCCTACCTCAACGACCGCACTTACCGGGTAACTTGGAGAGGATCTGTGTCTGAACCTTTTCCTCTCACTACTGGGGTCCCTCAAGGTTCCGTCCTGGGTCCCCTCCTCTTCTCTCTGTACACCAACTCTCTCGGCTCTGTCATTCACTCACATGGCTTTTCCTACCATAGCTAAACTGATGACACCCAACTAATCCTCTCTTTTCCCCAATCTGAAAAACAGGTAGCAGCACGGATCTCTGCCTGTCTGACTGACATCTCTCAGTGGATGTCCGCACACCAACTAAAAATGAACCTTGGTAAAACTGAACTACTTTTCCTTCAAGGGAAAGGCTCTCCCACCCACGACCTGACTATTACTTTTGACAACTCGGTGTTAGCCCCCAATCAGACTGCTAGGAACCTGGGTGTGACACTCGACAGTCAACTCTCCCTCACTGCCAACATTACTGCAACAACACGTTACTGTAGATACATGCTGCACAACATCAGGGGAATACGTTCCCTTCTCACTCAGAAGGCGGTGCAGGTTCTGGTCCAGGCCCTGGTCATCTCACGCCTAGACTATTGTAACTCCCTCCTGGCTGGTCTACCTGCTAGTGCCATCCGACCTCTGCAGCTCATCCAGAATGCAGCAGCTCGACTGGTCTTTAACCAACTTAAGTTCACTCACACTACTCCGCTCCTCCGCTCCCTTCACTGGTTACCAGTGGCTGCCCGCATCCGTTTCAAAACATTAGTACTTGCGTACCTTGCTGCGAACGGATCGGGTCCAGTCTACATCCAGGACATGGTCAAACCTTTCACCCCAGCCCGTCCACTCCGCTCTGCATCTGCCAATCAGCTTCCTCCCTCACTGCGAGGTAAACACTCAACAAAGTCACAACTGTTTGCTGTCCTGGCTCCTAAATGGTGGAACGAGCTCCCCAATGACATCAGGACAGCAGAAAGTCTACACATCTTTCGCCGCAAACTAAAAACACATCTCTTCCGACTTTACCTTGAAAAACCCCCCAAAAAGTGGCGCTTAGTAGCACTTACATAAAGCACTTTGTAGTTTGAAAATTGTACTTTCTTGATCTTGTTGTTCTGGGTTTGTACCCTCATGGTTGAATGCACTTACTGTAAGTTGCTTTGGATAAAAATGTCAGCTAAATGAAAGGTAATGTAATGTAATGTAAAATTGCCCCTGATAGCTGTGTGAATGAAGGGTATGTTCAATCATATTTCAGTAATTTTTCTATCATTAAATGTGTGAATTTGTGAAATGACCTTACAGTATTATAGAGAAAACCAACATTTTAAAGGAACGTTTTAACACACGTCTGAAAGAGGGATTTCTGGATCTTTGGCTTTTGTCTCGTAGCCTCTGGGGTTATCATATTTTTGACAAGAGTATTTTGATGCCATCTATGCCATTTTGAGAAAGACAATGAAAACAATAAGCCAAACTTCATTGGTTAATTTGGGATCATATTTTGTTTGAAGAACTGAGTGGTGGAATTATTCAAAGGGCCAATAAAAGGACAGACATGACCATGCTGAACCCATAAATTCTTTATTAAATCTTTCATTGAGCATGAAGTAAACAGTGTTACAGGTTCTTTCCTATGATAAAAACTGGACCTGACGCAGGCTGAATCTTCAAGCGTCAGAGCGGTGGTTGGCCTTCTCCTTTGCTCTCTCTAGTTCAGCCATCATGGGCAGAGGACCCTCATACATGTTGGTCTTGATTGTTCTCAGCTTCTCCTGGTAGTCCCTTGGCAGGCCGTTCTGCTCTGCTCCCATCACTATCACCTGCAGCGGTTGATGAAGTTCAATATGTTGTGGTCAGCTAAATCCCACCCATCCATCCATCCATCCATCCATCCATCCATCCATCCATCCATCCATCCATCCATCCATCATCACCTGTCAGCCAATGTAGACATATTTATGAAACAATGTCATCCATGGCAACAGCCCTGCCCCCTCTCTTTGCTCAGTAGTTCAGGTCTTCAAATGTTTCATGTTAGAATTATTTTTCTTTGCTAATACATACATCTTTAAAAAGCAGACATCTGTCTAAGGCTCTGTCTGTGTCACATCCCCCATTCCCTGTAGCTGACTCAGACTGTAAATGTACAGTAGTCTGTTCACCACTGCTCTGTGCTGCATGGAATCATTCTGCGTGTTACAGCCATGTAAGCTACAGTGTGTCAGGATCCACAGATCACAATACATCTGAGAACACCTATCAGCTTTTACAGTAACAATGTCCAGTATAACACAGGGGACAATGCAGTGGTCTCTTGCATTTACACTTTAGTGGACAAAGCCACGGCGTCCCTCACAGCATGCTGTTTTTCTCTCAGGCATGTTTGGAGCTCACACATGAACAATCTGGCATTCTAACTCACAAGCTGTGAGATCTGTAAATCGTTGCACGGTAGTGGGGGTGTGCCCCGACTCTTCTGACCTTTTGATCACACAACAGGTGATCAGGGTCGTGAGCAGACTGATCCCTATTCCAGATGCTTCACAGACAGAAGGAGGGAAGAGTTGATGCTCCCGATTTCATGATCGTATTTGTTTTTCCTACTAACTCACAACAACATGTCCGACATCACTACATTCATTTACAATTGCATGCATGGATAACTTGTGAGGATTGTACCATTGCAAAGTTTTGCAACAAGTTGTTTCAATGACAATGTCTCAGTTTTTCAGAGCTACCTTGTCCTATTCTTTAACCCATATGAGCTGTTCTTTATCAGAGCAGAAAGTAGTGTGTATAGGTTAGTGTATAATGTCTTAAGTTATAGACCAGTGTAACTAACTTGCTTGAGATAGGTACAGTAATCTTATTGGTCTCTTGTGGTCATATGATTGGAAATCCACCTTTTTAACACTTCAGACAAAAACTGAACATCAGCTTCCTGATTTAGGATTTACTGAGAACTGTTAAACCACATTGGTTTATGTGGACCATGAAAAGAACCATACTAATAATATGTGTTTAAAGCCTTATACATCTTACGTCTGAGCCATAGACCTCCATTGTTGTATGCTCCATAACTGTACTGCATATACAGATGGACTACATGACAAAGTGAATCCAAATCATTTTGATTGCCCCCTGGTGGCTGAATGTAGTATAGGCCATATAGGTCACCCTGCCTGCTCCATGATAAGAGACAGGACTTTGGGCAAACTAACGAAAATCACAACACACGATAAATATATTGTTCCCAAAAATTGTGTCTGTCATTTTTAGTGGTTGTTATCACACTGATGTATGTTCAACTGCTCTTTTTCCTGTACATTTGGTTTGGCTTCGGGTTTTTTTTTTAAGTAAAAAAAGAGGATGAAACCTTAATGATTGACAGCTGAGACTGATCGGTCAAGCAAGTGTGTTGGCATAAACTTGATACTGCAGCTCCACTCCACAAAATTGTATTTTTAAACATGTACATCAGTAGGAAGCAAAGTCAGAAAGTACTGGGAGACACATTGATGTTGATGGTTTCGGTGTTGTTATGGGAATTGTTGAGTGAGAATGTTATCGACCTTATCCTTTGAAGTTGAATGACTGAAGAATTTGATACATCCACATCAGCCTGGAAGGAATCTCTCCTCCAACAGTAAGTGCTCTGAGCCACAAGCATTGATGCAGTGAAAGGTCTCTTACCTGTAGGTAATGTGGTGATGGTGGGGCGTACACGCAGCTGTACATTATGTAGGTACGACAGTTGAGCTCCTGGCCTTTTGTGTTCACTGATACATCCACAGGGTTGTACGCACCTAATGTCACATTTTCTTGACTGAGTGTGCGCACACACGTACACAAAAAAATCACATTTGGCAGACATCAGTTTTACAGGAAAACATTCAAAGAATTCTGGGCATTAAAGAAAAAGATAAATGAAAACCACCTGTCTAGAGACTCCAGATCGGACATGTTCATCCTCCACACCACACCCCACATCTCGTCCCCTGGGCTGTGCTCTATGGTGGCCACACCTCCATGCCACCGGTCATTGGCAAGGCCTTTATAGTTCCCAAACACTAATTTATAGTCCTGAAACAGAGAGATAGAAATAGTAAGTGTTCACATTTCTGAATGGAACCCTAATATCTTTGATATAAGACTGTACCTTGAGCATGGCCACACAGTTTACCATTGCAGAGGGGTTCCTGAGCTGCAGCCGCTCCTTCAGCAGGTTGCTACCATATGCAAAGTATAGGAAGGTGCAGTTATTCTCCATGTTGGCGCCAGTTTCTGAGAGGAGGAAGACGAGAACAAGGAGGGTTGACAATGAACGGAGCAGAGTGAAGGTGGAGAGCAGGGTTTAGACACAGCTGATTGTGTGGAGAAGCAAAAGGCTGAGGGGAGAGAGCTGGAGCTGCAGAGTGACAGAAATGAAGTACTGGCCTTCCAGCACTCACACACCATTCTCATGCTAATCCCCTGTACTGCCACACAGCCCTATTCACACTCACAATACATAGTTTGCCTCATGTGTTGAGCCAACAGCACTAAGCTACACACACACACACACACACACACACACACACACACACACACACACACACACACACACACACACACACACGCGCACACACACGTACACGTATATAGTAAAAACACTTTACTTCTATTTTTCATATACACACTTATTCTTATCCTTCGTTTCTTATCATAACATCACGTTTGTAACTGTTATTATTATTACTGCTTTACTAGTGTAGGTAATTCCTTTGTACTATCTATTGATGTATATTTTATGTCAAAACCGTGTTTGTAATATCTTTTCAACAATGAAATAAAAGATGTGAACCACCTTTGTAACCCTGCAGGAGTTATCTTACTAACTGCTTCATAGTGCAGGCTTCAAGCCTTGGGTCAACCAAAACTGGGACGTCTGCCCACTACTACATACTGTCATCTTATCTAATGTAGTGATTTATTGTCTGTTAATGTTTGATTGTTGTTTCAAGTCTTGTTGTTTTTCTCATCCAGTGACAAAGTCTTCTCATATAATAGATTAATAATAAACTGGTCCTGTACAGGGTCACATGAGATTAATAACAACAATACTGACGCCCAACTGCTGATACCACAATCAAACATTAACACTCTAAAGGGATCTGACATAATAATTACACATCATTTTATGCACCAACAAATACAGTCAATATCACCCTGGACATGTGCCAGTCTATCACAAGGGCTTATATAAAGCAATACAATAAATTATATATATTTTAATATATTAAAATTTTAACCTTCAAAAATGATTGCAGGACTTTATTAAATTTAAGTCAGTTGACCAATCACATATGACAACAGTTAATATAAAAGTAATTATGACACAATAGCTAATCAGATCCCCTCTCTTCCAACTTCTACTACTCAGGTGGAAACCTTGATATTGTTTTATTAACTTTAGCTGTTTAATGTGGCTTTTTTCCTGTACATTTTCTGAAATGTTATTGTGTTTTGCACCTGAGGGTCAGTGCACTGAGGAAACCTGGAGAGAAACCACTCTGCTCCTTTGTCTGGCTGAGCCATCATCACATCCAATGACTCTGCATCCACTTTTTATCAGGACCTGTGATGGTGGAAGTCTCATGGTGATCTTCTCTCTGCTTGTTACGTCTGCACATTAGATGGCAGCAGTGCGAAATCATCTTGGATCAAGCAGTGTGTGAAAGTGGAGTGTATGTGTGCGTGTGAATGGGTCAATGTTACTCAGCGCTTTGAGTGGTCGATGAGAAGAAAAGTGCTATATAAATACATTCCATTTGCCATCAACTAGCCCATTAAAACAAGGATAAACATATTACAATATTTAATATAATTAAAAATATTAAAGATTATATTATTTATTTCATGGGGTGGCTGTGGCTGTGGCTGAGGGGGTAGAGCAGTTGCCCTCCACCCAAAAGGTCAGCAGCTCCAATCTCAGCCCACACTGAAAGAAATTTGGAGTGACATCTACTTAAAAAAAGCTCGGTAACAATTTCCACGCAGAAATTCTTTGTAATTTTTACTTGGGAAATCCTCAAGTAAAGTTTACCTACTAGTAAGACTTGGTAGATAAAGAATACTTAAGTAGATTTTACTGGGAATTTGTCAATATGATTGTTTCAGCGTAAGACTTCTATAAAACATGAAATAACAGATGTTTTTACAGAAACAGCACCTTTTATTCCCCCTTCAACACTGATGTAAGAGGTTGCTTTTTACACATACAATCTGGTGGGCATTAAAACATATCTAAATCAGTGCTAGCAGCAGTACCGCAGACTTTCATTTGAAACACTTAGTCAGACTAAAACATTTTCAAATAGGACATGTGACCTTTCTGTCCTTCACAGCTTCCATGCTGTTTCTCAATGTAGCGAATACACTGACTATTGATATCATACAATCACACATAAAATAATCCAAACTAACCCTTTAAGGCCTTTAAGTATGTATATTTCAGCTAGCCTGCAATGCTTGCATATTTTGTAACCACTGCCATAACAGAACATACAATCTTTTAGCCATATAAAGTGGCCTCATGCTCAACAGTGTGGCCAAAACTTTTTTACAATTTCAAGAGCTTTCAGAAAATCACTGAGGCCGTCTGAATAAACAGACAAACGTGTACATCTACAGAGATTACATTTTCACTGAAGTATCACTGTAAAGTGCAATAGCTCTGTAAGAAATACAGAATAGAAATGCAGTAAGTTAATTCCTAACTAATTCTGTTCTTAGGCCTTAGGCAAAAGGTAAACATTTGCAACATTCATGAAGAACCTGTTTTCCCTTGTGCTGCATTTCCTTCAGATCTTAAAGTCATGATGAGAGAAGTCCTTTTTGGCTTCCTTGCTGCAACTGAAGAGTAAACTTAAACTTTACTTCAGTGTGTCAAGGGCGTGCAGTCAATACAGAAGGCTTGTTAATATTACTTGGCGTGAATGATAAAAAATACTTATCAAAATGATGATTCATATTTACTAACAAACTTCAAGTAGCAGATTAAATAACACACAGCACTTTGAAGTAAAAGCACTTAAATAATATTTTATTGTAGAATTTAAACAAAAAAGTCACGTAAACATTACAGGGCCCAAAACATTTTCCTCAGTGCATACCGAAGTGTCCTTGGGCAAGATGCTGAACCCCCCGAAATGCCCCCTCATAGATGTTGAATGCGCTTTGGATAAAAACATCAGCTAAACGACATGTAATGTAATCACAGCTATTTATAAAGCATCTGAGTTGCACTCATCATTGAGGAAGCTGCTGTCCAATATACAAAGGCCTGACGTGACTGTTTCGTCTCAGATTCTCATCCTCACTTGCTACTTGTACTATTTATTTTGTTCACCAGATGGCAGCAAGTACACACTGATGCACTGTGGGTCAGTTTCCACACACAGGCAGTAATTTACAGGCAGTTATGTCTTTGTGTGTTTCCACAGATTATGAGGTGAATGTACCCCAGGGGTTCCACTGCCTTTAAATGGCATGATTTACTTTGAAGCTAAATTACAAAACATAATGTGTTATCACAGATTAAAGCTCAAACAGAGTGCAGCATAAAGACGCTAACATTACCATAGTTTCACTCAACCAGCTTGGCAACGGCCAAAAATACAGTTATACAATGCATATATTGGATGGTAATATAAGCTAACTATGGATTGGGCACTGTATATTTGACTTTAAGTTAGTTTTGCTGATAATACTTATACTCAAACAAACAAATGTTTGAAAGCAGAACTTTTATTTGTCCTACAGTACTCTGTGCATAGTTTCCATTATGATATTACAAGATTCACTTACTTTAAAGGATCGAATATCCTTTTTTATCCGTCTCTATAGCAGCTTTCAGACAAGCACTAAACTCTGAAGATCCTTCTGACTTTCTCCGGAGGTGTTGTATGTGTGAAATGTCAGAGTGAGAGCCTCCGGACTTCCTGGGGCAGGGTTTTGTCTGGCCAGCCCCTTGGTTAAAACTGGAGCCAATGTGAAAACAGGATTCAACGGGAGCCAGTAGTTGATGACTATTCTAAAATGTGACAGATGCAAAAATCAAAAAGGCAAAAAAATATATCTCCGGATCCGAAAGAGTGGTGGCATTCACGTAGAAGACACAGACGAAGATGTCAAGAGAGTTTTAGGTGACAAGTGCTGAAGCTGGCATCTCGTGCTGTAAACAAAAACATGTGATCTGCGTTGTGCATGTATAAAAGGCAAAGTCTGCAGAAAGTTAAGAACCATTTCTTCGGACATCCTCTGGAGGTCATGTCTAAAAAACGCCCTTCCCCCTCTCTTGAGCACCAAAACAACAAAGGAGCATAGAACAATTCAGGACACAGCAGGTTTGACAAGAGATATTTATTTTAAACAAATACAGAGATTGTTATTTCACAAGCCCAGCCCCCCCGAGAACCGCCATCTACAGTAAGTGTTGCATAGGTTTGTTGACTATATAGTCAAATGGAGGACAATGTGTTTGGTTGTTTATTTGTCTGGTCAAATCTACATGATGACACTGCACTACTTCCCACTAGGAACATCTCCCAGGGAATACAAACTAAAATAAATGAAAGACTGGCTTAAGTATTACCTTGATTGATGGAATTTTTTCTTTTTGATCGATCATTAAATTTTGCTTTTGTAAAAATTGTTAAATATGGGTAGATGCAGATATTTCAGAGGCACATATCAGAGGACCGAGACAGATGAAAACCAAACCGTATGCGTTGGGAAGTTAGAGAGTATTTTTGATGTTGAGTGAATTGATGTTTGAGGCTAAAACATTTTTCCGACTCTCTGATAAAACTGCAGCATAGTAAATGGTTTGGGGGTCGTTGTATGTAAAGTCATGAGTGACTGGAGGGTTTCATTCGATGTTGAGGTTGAATAACACAGAGCCTTATCGTGATAAATGTATGTACTCTTAAGTGTGTAGCATTCCCCAGGTGAATGTGAAGAATGAGTCTAGATGTGACATTGTTTCCCTCCTAAAAAATCTATAAAATTGAGTTGCTTCAGGTAGAAGATCAGTGGGCTACAGCTTCAGCTCCAAATGTAACCAGTCTACGTAACTACATTCTCCCGCTGGGTTCTATGAAATGTGCTTTCAGGCTTGTTTTTCAAACTGGCTATATGGTTCATCCATTCTCACAGACATACACCCAAACATAACACGCTCACACATGTGCAGTGCTGCTTATACTATACTGAGGAGCCAAAACATTATGACCACTCGTGTCTTCCACATCGTTGGTCCACTGAGGCCTGTTGTCTACAAGGCCTCTGGAGGTCCTTGTGGTGTCTGGCAGCGATACAGATCCTTTAAGTCCTGTAAGTTGTGAGATGGACACACAGCGGATCAGACTCGTTCCTGCACATCCTCCAGGGTTCCTGCTCTGATCGGTGTCAGTAGGTGCTCACCACTGCTGACCAGCAGCACCCCATGAGCCCTGGTCCTTTCAAATATACTCCAGCCCAGTTGTCTGCCTCAGGTCTTTACAACTGCAAATGTCTCCCACATCTGCAATATTGACTATACGACTATCAACTGTTCCTCACCGATGAATTCTGCATTTCCCAGAGCTTGACATGTGACATTCTCTTGTGATGATCACCTCGTCATTGTGTGGTCATAATGTTCTGGCTGATTGATATACAGTATATGTATGTATATATATATATATATATATATTTTACAGTTAGTTGTGCAAAACAGTTGTGACCAAAAGTTGCTGAGTACATTGTGCAAACAAGTAATTAGTTAGAATGGCAGTAGCTGTTGTTTGGATTTATTATAAGAAAAAAAAGTCCCATTCTGTCATCAAATCCAGGTATGTGTCTGAATCCAGTAATATAAAACATACCCGTGTAAGATCAGTCTCAACTCACTATGACTATGAGTTTGTCCATTTTCCACTGGAAGTCTTTGGCACCTCTTGTTCTGGCACACAGAGAGTCTCATCCGTCTCTCTCTCTGGCCGTATCTGTCTTTCTCTCCCTCCTCGTGTCCTTGACGGCCAATCCCCCGACCCTGATCGCTGCACTGGCCGCCAACTGCCTCCAAGGTCAGTGAGCTTTCCAAAGAGGATTGTGGTACACCCAGCCTTCACCCTACACACACGCGCACACAAATAAATATAATATTACATAATAGTTTTCAAGTAGAAATGATTTGATCATAAAGAAGAAGCCAATAACAAACAATATATGAAACTACAAAAGAGACATGCAGTCCTCAAAGTTACGATGATCACACTGGTAATTTCAGCTCGAACAATTGCTTTGAAGAATCATATTGGCAGCTTTAGGGATGTCATTGGAAATTGTTCCATTGTATTCATTGAGTTAACAGCTCAAATGTGAGAACATGGTTGAATCACTATCACATCACATGAAGTGAGACAGGTAAAGAAACAAAAGCAGTCAAACTTATTTGATTAACCTTCGCAAGAGCAAGCAATAAGATTGAATTGTAGGTGTCAGCCACAGTTTTAAAATGCATTTCCGGTTTCATCTTGGACCTGCTCACAACCTGTTTCTTGACCTGTCAGAATGATGTCACTATATACCTGCACAGGTTCAAGCTTTTACTTTTCCGTTCAATCAGTTCACTCAGTCAGGTGGATGCAACATTTATTGTTTTATTTGTTTGCTGGCATAAAAGAAAGAAAAGAAAAATCTGTGAATGTGTGTTCATACCTTTCAGTCAAAAGAGACGACAGAGACAGACGCAGCGAGTTGTGTGTTTGAGGTGAGCAACAAGGGATTGTATTTATCAAAATACACCCATAAACATTATTGTTGGCAGCGTGTCACGTGTTGTAGTGAAGTTCATTATTTCCAGGGTTAGAAAAAAAACTACTAAGATGTTGTGAGATAACATGAGGTTTTAAATACTGAGTTGGCAAATTCCCTAAAAAGACAAAATATGATAAAAACCCACCAACCTATGAACCTGTTAGTGGTCACAAAGGCAGCAGGTGTTACTGAAGTGTGCTGCTCCTCACCTCTTTGATAAAATACTTGGGTTTCCAGGGGGTTTTGGTGGTCGCTCTCTGTTTGCCCTCACTGCGCTGCCTCTCCTCCAGCCAGTGTTTGTGTTCTGTGGCTGTGTCCATATTTCCTGCCTCTAGCGATGCTGTCACATGCTGCCAAAGACACCTACACACAGGGAACACAGAAGCTGTCATTGACATTGACTTGTCTGGGAAATAAAAATACAGCTCACGGCACAATCATTCATTGATGTGTACAACTGTTTGACTTGTGAACAGATACACTTCCCATATGAGGCTACATGTGCTCAGGATCATGTATTTGGAACAGGCGTCCAAAGATTTACAATCGCATTACTGTTGTATGAAATCCTGCCAAACCCAGATCAACACAGACGCTGTGCTTTGTGTGACAACACTATGAGGTCATCATTGTTATGATCTCAGAGTTGGCAGACAGACAGACAGACAGTCGGGCAGATGGAAAGAGAGAGACAGAAAGATGGAGATTCCTCAATCTATTAGAAGGGTTAACAACTATGTGTTTGTCCATTCAAAATAGGCCTGTTGACATTGTTACAAAAACTAGCCTGATGGGAGTAATGGGTTCTATTTACAATCTCACAAAGCAACATTCTTTGTCATCAAAATCTCTGACATCACAAAATCATCAAAGATCATGTCACAGTTTTGACACCAAAGCACACATCCAGAAATCGTCAAATTAAAGTCAGTTGAAAAACTTCAAGCACTGAAAGTGGAAGAGCTGAAATGAGTTTCAGTTCCAGTGTGTAGGATCTAGATCTCAGCAGAAATTAAATATTATATTCATAATTATTGAATCACCTGAAACTAAGAATCTTTGTGTTTTAGTTACCAAAGAATGACTCCTTTACCTATTTCTGCTGAAGCCCAGAACAGACAAACCAAACACTGACTCCGAAGACGGCTTTTTGCACTTACCCGCAGGCCACCGTAGTTTCTCCTAAATCCTTGAATGGCAGGCTTTTTTGTAATATTCTAATTTACCACTAATTTACCACAATTTACCACTGTCCCTTAATGCTACACACTGAACCTTTAATTACTTTGTAGCATCATTTTTGAATTCATGTGAGCTTCTCTACCTACTAGACATTTGAAAATGTGCGTGACTGACTTAAGTGCACCCACCGTGACTCATACTGGCCCTGCTTCTCCAGAGGCTGGATCTTCTTCTTGATGACTGGCAGTTTGGAGGTATCGATCACCTTGTTTTCCCCGTTGTTGTAGGTGAACTCCAGAATCCCATTCCACTCTCCCTGGGCCTTACACACTATGTTTCCTGTGTGGTTGTTCTTCACCTCTGCTGTTACTCTGAGAGAAATCAACATTTAACATTCAGGAATGACATATCACCATCCTGGGATGTGCACAATCCAATGATAATGAGTGCAAATGAGAGGACTGTGATCTGAAATCACATTGCATTAGTTTCAATTATTATTTAAGTTATCATAACATCCATTTTGCATCATGGAACAAATGATGTTTTCTGGAGTATGAGCGATGCCTTGCGGAGTAGAAAGTGATTCTCTAACGGTCGGATATGTGATATTCTAGATCAGCCATTCCCAAACTTAAGAATGCCGCGGCCCAATTTGAAAACTGAAAAATGTGTGCGGCCCACCCACACCTTTAATCACATCTATATGATCCACACACAGGACTAGAATCATACATATTATTAATTTGATAGCAAAAATAATTGTATATGAACGCAGGCATATGCAGTGCAAATCCAATAACATCCACATTTAAGCGTAACAATTTGCAAAGCAACCAATGTAAAAAAAACATGAAGTGCAAATAGTGTATTGTTAAAAATATATTCTTACTGTTTGTATAACAGAGCACAACAAGGATATCCGGGAGAAGAAAAACACATTTGAGGCGCAACCAAATATACTTAAGGCTCTCTCAACGTATTTTTAAAAGATGCTCGAGGCTTGGATAAATATTGTCCATGTTTAGTTTCTAAACGGCGGCGGCGCACTTTACACGGTCCCAGGGTCTTGGGGGTTGTCCTCTGGGCCAGCGACAGGTCCTCACTTGAGTCCTCTTTTTAGTTTTGAATGATTCAGTTGGACTTCCTGATTCCCCTTCGTCATCAGCAGCTTTCCTCTGCTCCATCTTGCTCGACCCAGCTCACAACAAAGTTCTCCCTCACCTGTGATTCACCCGCTAATGATGCGTTCAAGTGTTAATGTGACGGTCAGCAAAAACAATGACACCTGCTATATAGGTCAGATAAAATAAGAACAACGTGGAATTTAAATCTCTTGTCTTTGTTTCATTACCTGTGATGATTACTTTTTTAAAAATCAATCATAAATGTTTGGTGGTAATCAACGCTTACTTACAAATCTGAAACTTTTTTATCTATTATCTATTTTCTGATGACCTCTCACGGCCCACCTGCAGTGGCTTCACGGCCCACCAGGGGGCCGCGGCCCACACTTTGGGAATGACTGTTCTAGATGTTAGATACAATTAGTATTCAGTGTTCATAAAAGTGTGAAAGAAAAGACTGGAGCTGCTTTTATCTATTCTTCTGATGGAACATCTGTCGAGCTACAGATTCAACACAACTGAAACGTTTGGGTCGTGACCCACCATCTGAGAACCGCTGATCTAAATGTACTAGCATCATCTAGTTCTTCAGATCTGTTGCCAAGTGGTGTTCCCATTGGTCCAAGTGGATCCTGCTCATTCTCTCCTGTTAATGTAGTTTTCCATCAAGTCCATCAATTAAGTGTTCTCAGGCGTTGTTCATGTGTGACTTGCTACAGTATCCACCACTAGTATTTGTATTGACACCCAGGGCTCCTTTTTCCTGCTGAAACAAGTCAACAGGTAAACAGGTTTAAACAATTTCCCTTGGGTGCTAGTCTGTTTATTTTGTGTGTGCATCCATAGTTTCCTCACTCCAGGCTACATGTTTTGAGATGGCAGAAGAGGTGCAGCTGGGGTGTGTAGGCTGATGTGGCTCAGTGAAAGGGCTAGAGTTCATTTTGGCATATAACTGGACAACCATGTTATTTAGGATCACAGAGCCAGCAGACACTCTGCCTACCTGTGTACTTTTCCTCCATAGAAGGGTTTGGTGTGGAACGTGACAGTGGCAGAGTACCCACTCTTGGCACAGTTGATAGTGACCTTTCCACCGAGTTCCACCCATGGCACAGTCAGGATTGAGCGGGCGTAAGCACATGGCAGCGTGAACACGTACTCCTCATCATGCTCCAACAAATACAGCACCCCTGGGAGAAGCAGGACAGAGACGACAAGGTGTATCAACAATGAAGACATTATTTGGAAAAGTAGAGTAAAGTGAAAAGCTGAACAGACAATGATGAAGACACACCATGTACTTAGAAAAAAGTCCATCCTCTATGGTAGTGGATGAGCTGCCATGAAAATTGCCACAGACATTCCTGAATTCTGAAGATGAACCTAATTGTTGAACTCATTCGGTCCGTCTCCAGTTTCCAACTTGCATCAGTGTAGCTACAAATCTGTAGTTACATTGTGATTTAGCATTTGATTTGGCTTGGATTTTGTCTGTTCTTCCTGAGCTCCCATCCAGCTCTCCCCCCCCCCCCCCCCCCCTTCCTCACTGCCGCTTATGTAACTAACAGCTGTCTCCTCTGCTGAAGCGCACGCACAGTCGCTCTCTGTCTCGCTCTCTCTCTCTCTCTCTCTCTCTCTCTCTCTCTCTCTGATATATGTCAGGAGATAACAATCAGTATGATATATGTGATCGGCCAAATGCTTGAAGGGCCATAATGCTGATAATATATGAGCCAATTATTGAATAGAGTGAAAATATTTGTTGTTTTTGTTTCTGATTGTAATGCATGTGGAGTAAATTCAGAACTATAGTATATTGCATGTGTGAAAATAAATGGAAATATTCAGAGAAACCCCCCCTCATCTTCATGTTGAACCATGTGAAATTGAATGTTTATTATATGTCACATTATGTCTATTCGAAATAGTACATTTTAATCTTGTCGGTTAATGGTTGAATGGTTTGTCCATCAACCATGAGGAACAAAAAAAAGTACATACACGCAGTGTTTATATCTCCTGCACCACTATTGGTGAGAAGAACTCAGGAGGCTAACAAATGCTTAATGCTTTAATGCTGGCCTAATTACAGCCACACACACACACACACACACACACACACACACACACACACACACACACACACACACACACACACACACACACACACACACACACACGTGTTAAGGTAATGAACAGCTGCACACTGTCAAACAATGATATTCGCACCAGTTAGCATTGGGTCCCTGAGGTAGAGACATGTGGTATTGCAGCAGTTAACTGAACACATGGACATACTGCCATGAGCAAGAACACTATGTCAATTTGGAAAAAGAAGAAATAGATTAAAATCTTATTTAACAAAAAGCAAACTTAAAAGCTCACTACTAATAAAATGATCATAATGATAGATTGAATTGTTTTCTGTAAAAAGAGCCTTTGAAATTTTGTTTATCTTGCGGAATAACCTGTTTCTGTGCTGTTCCATACTAATTCCACTTTCACTTCTCTCCTGTAATATGTAGCTACTGTAAAGAAGCTGAGATGTCTGGTGATGCAGAAACACCTCCTCATTAGATCTTCTCCTGATTTATTACTAGATACAAAAAATCAAGTGTCTGAAATCAACGAAGTAGAGCAGCAGGGCCCAGAGGGAAGCAGCATTTATTTTGACACAACAATTTCAAAAATATATTTTTATACTTAAGCCAATCAGATTTCCCATTTTTAAATTATACAGTGCTCCCAACTGAAGGATCAGTTATTGGCATTGTTGCGAACGCACTGTTGTTGTGATGGACAACGTCACTTCCACTGATAACCGCTTGCTCTGGTCACCTGTTTATTATTAATTATTGAATCACTGAACGTATCACGTGTCAAAATTCTGCACTGCACTGTGTTGGGCTATTAACAACACACATGCAAAGGGTGAAGTTGAGAAGGTGAATAGTTCTCGAGATCTGTGTTACACATACAGACAGACAGAGATTTCTGGAATTAGTAGAGAGGAGTCTACATACCAAAGCAACATGTTCCAGTAATTTTTATATTAGTCCAAATACTCTATTATAATCTGAATCATATTGTATTATTGTAGGGAATATTAAAATAATTAATCTTAGATGGCTTTAGACAATACCTGATCATTGTATGGACTCTTACACAAAGAAGAAAATCTTGTTCGCTATCCTAAACCTTAAATGTGTTCTAATTTTTGAAGTATCGAAAGTGAAAATCAGATGAATTACGTTGAGTCCTTTGTGTCTTTGTCACATGTCAAATGATTATGCAATGTAAGGTTAATCTGTAATGTTCCTGGGTGACCTCTTAAGGATTTACTCGTCATTTGAATCAGCTCAGTCTTGACAATATAGAATGTACTTCATGAATGTGTAAGTCAATGGTTGAATGTAAGTTCTACTGTAAAGTTCTTTGAGTGGTTGATAAGACTACAAAAATGCTATATAAATACGGTCCATTTATTATTTACTTTAGCTTATAGCTGTCCACTTGCGATGTGATTATTCAAGATGATGATGCCAGTTCTAGTTCTGGTCTAATTCTAGTTGGTTCATAATGCTGCAGAGGAAATGTCACTGCAGACGACCTGAGAGAATTTACACAATTTCAAAGGTGCTATTTTTTCCCCAACAGAGGGTCATTGACTGCTGGACATGCTGACAGCTCCCTTCCTCAGTAGGTTTGGCCTCGCCCTGCAGTAACATCACAGCATGTCCTCTGCTATAGTCTTGGCCCGCCCATGAGGTAACATCAAGCCCTGCTGCTGTCAGCTTCAGGCCCTGACTCCTGTTACAGCATCATCAAGCCCTGCCCCCAGAGGCTGTGTGCCTCACTCGTAGTCTTGGTCTTGGCCCTGCCCACTGATGGTGCAGTTACACCTCAAGGACAGGAAATAGTGAGATTTGGTACGTTAATATAAACTGCTTTAGCTAGCATTGTAAACATATTTGTTTAATATGAAAAAAATGGAAAAACATCTTTTCAATATCAGTCATCTTTAAAACAGGCTGCATGTTCTCTTACCTTCCCCAACCATGGAGACTCCTACAGACATGCCCATGAACTTGCTCTTGGTCCAGACATGAGTGTTGACACACATTCTCCTCTCCTTGCACTCGCAGTAGAAGCCTGATACAGGTGGGTGGTGGGACACTTGCTCAGCCACAAAGCGAACACAATAGCAGTCGGACGTTGTTCTGCTGCTGCCATCTGTCCCCCTTTGTGAGGACCTGGGAATGTTAGAGGGGGCTATGGGTGCTGAACTGGGAACAGTGGTCTTGAGAGGTCGAACACGGTCCCGGGGCACATACCAAGAACAGTGGAAGTTCTCACCCAGGATGGGGTTATATGGCTTCTTGGCCACAGCACCCTTCCGCCCCTCATGAAAGGCAGTCAGGTAGTACTCGACAAAGCGAATGATCCGCTCCTCTGGTGTGCAGCCAGAGGTGATGGAGAGGAACATGTCAGGGTGAGCCATGAAGTTGGCGTACATCTCTAGCAGGGAGCGCTTCTCCAGGATGAAGGTAGGGAGCACCACCTGGGAGACAGACGGAGAAGAAGTTACAAACAAGATACGCCTGCAGAACATAGAGATACAAACAGAAGCTTAGAAAAAAGAAAATCTGAAAATAGAGAAGGAGGAATCTCTATTAGATAGATGGATGGATGAATGGATGGATGGATGGATGGATGGATAGAGTATCTGAGGTATGTCTAAATGATCACACGGATGCCCCCAGCCCTTTCATAATTTGCGTACAACCCCTCACATGAGGCTGCAGTGAAATCACAGGGTCTCAGGTATTCAGCAGCCCCTTTTGATGCTGTTTATCAGCACATTATCTCTGTGATCTGAAGCAATGGCCCATCAGTAATCAGCCTGAGCTCGCTGGTCTGAAAGAGTCCCCACAATCACATAAACAGAAGACATCTGAGTGCTGACTTCAAATGCACAGCACAGAGGGGAGAGGTGAAGTGACTCATATGATACAGTATATGTCAATATGCAGGCCTATGTATATAATGATATATGACATAAGTATGTTTTGTCATAATAAAAAGTAAGATTTCATGAGTCAGGTCAAAAAAGGCCTTTTCACTCACGACTTCAAACCTAAATGATGAAGGCAAAACCAGCCTCTTACTCGTGTCAGGTCCATGCCAAGTTTGAGCTGGGAGAGAAGGTGAATGATGATGCTTCGCTGGTCGTCCAGAACTCCCAGGTCTTCCTCATCATTGTCCTCTGTGTCTGTGGTCTCGTCATCAGGATGTATGGTGTCTGGACTGCTGGTCTGGCCTTGCTGCTGTCCCTGCTGGTGGAGAAGGAAACATCTATTGGTGGAGCTAAAGAAGAAAATATTCTCTAAATTCTGTCACTAATCCGTTTACATAAGAGAGAATATCTCTATTACTGGTTGAGCAATAGGATGTGCTTGTTACTCTTTTGGATCCAGCTTTCAGCTGCTGTATGGTAACAAATGGGGCTAGAAACCTACCATCACCTAGAAAAATGTGTAACTGAGAAAAGTGGCCTTAGCAATAAGGCTTGTTTTAATGTAATGGGACTGTTGGGCCTTGGCAGAGGTATGATATTTACTGAGTGCAATTCAAGTTAAGTATAATATATTGGACAACACATCATACTGGACAGATGCACAAGAAGCATTTCTTGATTGACTCTTTGTTTTGTTACATACTATTAGAAACAGAGCTCTATAGAGAACATAGTATCACAGATCTACTGTAATACAGGAACATACATGATGGCAGAAATAATGCACGTATCAGATGACTGCTGAACACATCTGCACTGATGGTTGGTAATGTGAGTTGGAAGGATGGACCATCATACAGTTGTTGATTTAAAAAACAAAACCAAAAAAATTTGTATTTATTGTGTCCAAAAAAACAATCTCATTAAGTTGAACAGGGTTGAGCTGGAAATAAGTGGGAAAAACGTACAATATGCAATACCCTGCTCCCCCCCTTGCTAACAGAGCAACCAGTTTGCAGTCCTCCAACCCATTTAATATCCATGTCACCTGCTCTCTGTGACCAATCAGGGAAGAGCTAGAGAATCAGAGCCACTTTGAACCAGGTGACACCGTGCTTTCCTCGTCATGAGGCTTTTCCCCCATTTTAGTTCAGAATGCACAACCTCTCAAAAGGGCATAATCAAAACAGGCATATAATGTTAGTCAGAATAATTAATTTTAAACAAATACACAATCCCTTCTCTGGAAACGACATTATAACAACATTATAGCAAAACATTACCCACATTAGATGAAAGAGGAAATTCACTCCTTCTTCTTTAAGGGTTAAGTAAGTCAGTAGGTTGGTGAATAAAGACCTCCTATAGAAAACCTACGAGAAAATCTATACAGTGAGCAAGTATTTAAGTATTAAGTATTTAAGTTCTTTAATAATTCACAGAATGTGCACCTTCCTCTCTGCATACATAAACACGGACTCAAGCAAATTTCATGACAGGCATGGAGGATGCCTATAATTCTTATAGTTATATTAATGGCTGTGTTCTATGTTGAGGCACCCACATACGGCAGTCAGTTGTTTTGGT